>NC_143027.1:13552500-13730000 GCF_057628025.1 Oncorhynchus mykiss | reverse complement strand
CAATGTGGGGATTTAATTTATTCCTAAACCTAATCTGTCCTAGTAATTACATTTGAGGCTATGGGTCCTCTATCAACAGTAGTCAGTCACTGAGAGCCGTGTCATTGAGAGCCGTGTCACTGAGAGCCGTGTCACTGAGAGCCGTGCCACTGAGAGCCGTGCCACTGAGAGCCCTGCCACTGAGAGCCGTACAACTGAGAGCCGTACCACTGAGAGCTGTGTCACTGAGAGCCCTGCCACTGAGAGCCATGCTACAGTCTCTATGTGTTTCTGTTGAAGTAACTTATCCTGGACCTCTCCTCTGATCCTCTATTTCTCCCACTTTTTCCTGGTGTTTCGCTCAGCTCTGTTGTGGCTATACCTCAATCAGGTGACCTTATAACACTGTAAGATTACAAAAATAGCTCTACCTCTCTCACACACACAGTGTTATTCAGGTTCAGTGGTAGCTCCCCTGGTGTAGCGCGGTCTTGGCTCCCCTCCCAGCAGGTGTGAGTGCGTGCATGTTTTAGAGAAGCCCCCACCACCGGCATTGCGCTCCCCTCCTGTCGGACGTAGGTAATCCCCACCCTCTGTGGGTCGTGGGGTCAGGGGTGGAGGTGGAGAGAAGGATTTAGAGATCAGCACGCGCTGGGAGAGGTGATATAGAGCTAATGTGTCAGACAACGGGCAGATGACGTCACGCAGCAGAGAGGGAGAGAAACCTTCAATTATAGTAAGCCCATAGAGATGGGGAGTGACAAGGATGAAACAAGATGAAGGGAGAGAGAGAGAGAGAGAGAGAGAGAGAGATAAGGGGTGGACAGAAGGAGGAGAGAGAGGGGGAGGAGGAGAGAGAGAAGGGGAGAGAGAGGGAGGGGGGGGTAGAGGAAGGTTCAAAGATAGAAAAACAAGACAACTATGTTCCAGGAAGGGCAGCTGAGGAGTAAAAAGGGGAACAGAGAGAAGAGGATAGAGGTAGAGACATGTAGAGGGGGAACAGAGGGAAGAGGATAGAGGTAGAGGGGGAACCGAGGGAAGAGGATAGAGGTAGAGGGGGAACAGATAGAAGAGGACAGAGGTAGAGACATGTAGAGAGGGAACAGAGGGAAGAGGATAGAGGTAGAGACATGTAGAGGGGGAACAGAGGGAAGAGGATAGAGGTAGAGGGGGAACAGAGGGAAGAGGATAGCGGTAGAGACATGTAGAGGGGGAACAGAGGGAAGAGGATAGAGGTAGAGGGGGAACAGAGGGAAGAGGATAGAGGTAGAGGGGGAACAGAGGGAAGAGGATAGAGGTAGAGACATGTAGAGGGGGAACAGAGGGAATAGGATAGAGGTAGAGGGGGAACAGAGAGAAGAGGATAGAGGTAGAGGGGGAACAGAGGGAAGAGGATAGAGGTAGAGACATGTAGAGGGGGAACAGAGGGAAGAGGATAGAGGTAGAGACATGTAGAGAGGGAACAGAGGGAAGAGGATAGAGGTAGAGACATGTAGAGGGGGAACAGAGGGAAGAGGATAGAGGTAGAGACATGTAGAGAGGGAACAGAGGGAAGACGATAGAGGTAGAGGGGGAACAGATAGAAGAGGACAGAGGTAGAGACATGTAGAGAGGGAACAGAGGGAAGAGGATAGAGGTAGAGGGGTAACAGAGGGAAGAGGATAGAGGTAGAGGGGGAACAGAGGGAAGAGGATAGCGGTAGAGACATGTAGAGGGGGAACAGAGGGAAGAGGATAGAGGTAGAGGGGGAACAGAGGGAAGAGGATAGAGGTAGAGACATGTAGAGAGGGAACAGAGGGAAGAGGATAGAGGTAGAGGGGTAACAGAGGGAAGAGGATAGAGGTAGAGGGGGAACAGAGGGAAGAGGATAGAGGTAGAGACATGTAGAGGGGGAACAGAGGGAAGAGGATAGAGGTAGAGGGGGAACAGAGGGAAGAGGATAGAGGTAGAGGGGGAACAGAGGGAAGAGGATAGAGGTAGAGACATGTAGAGGGGGAACAGAGGGAATAGGATAGAGGTAGAGGGGGAACAGAGAGAAGAGGATAGAGGTAGAGGGGGAACAGAGGGAAGAGGATAGAGGTAGAGACATGTAGAGGGGGAACAGAGGGAAGAGGATAGAGGTAGAGGGGGAACAGAGGGAAGAGGATAGAGGTAGAGACATGTAGAGAGGGAACAGAGGGAAGAGGATAGAGGTAGAGGGGGAACAGAGGGAAGAGGATAGAGGTAGAGACGTAGAGGGGGAACAGAGAGAAGAGGATAAAGGTAGAGGGGGAACAGAGGGAAGAGGATAGAGGTAGAGACATGTACAGAGGGAAGAGGATAGAGGTAGAGACGTAGAGGGGGAACAGAGAGAAGAGGATAACGGTAGAGACATGTAGAGGGGGAACAGAGGGAAGAGGACAGAGAGGTGTGCAGCTGGCAGCCTGTCACAGCCCAAGGTGTCTCTTGTCACTGTGCTGGTCACACGCACGCAAAGGATGGCACTGCCATGAATAAAGCATCATAATCCACTGAGATTACACAAACAGTAGTGGGAGCTGGCCCACAGGGAACAAGTCAAACAGTAGTGGGAGCTGGCCCACAGGGAACAAGTCAAACAGTAGTGGGTTCTGGCCCACAGGGAACAAGTCAAACAGTAGTGGGAGCTGGCCCACAGGGAACAAGTCAAACAGTACTGGGTTCTGGCCCACAGGGAACAAGTCAAACAGTAGTGGGTTCTGGCCCACAGGGAACAAGTCAAACAGTAGTGGGAGCTGGCCCACAGGGAACAAGTCAAACAGTAGTGGGAGCTGGCCCACAGGGAACAAGTCAAACAGTAGTGGGAGCTGGCCCACAGGGAACAAGTCAAACAGTAGTGGGAGCTGGCCCACAGGGAACAAGTCAAACAGTAGTGGGTTCTGGACCACAGGGAACAAGTCAAACAGTAGTGGGAGCCGGCCCACAGGGAACAAGTCAAACACTAGTGGGAGCTGGCCCACAGGGAACAAGTCAAACAGTAGTGGGAGCTGGCCCACAGGGAACAAGTCAAACAGTAGTGGGAGCTGGCCCACAGGGAACAAGTCAAACAGTAGTGGGTTCTGGCCCACAGGGAACAAGTCAAACAGTAGTGGGTTCTGGCCCACAGGGAACAAGTCAATCAGTAGTGGGTTCTGGCCCACAGGGAACAAGTCAAACACTAGTGGGAGCCGGCCCACAGGGAACAAGTCAAACAGTAGTGGGAGCTGGCCCACAGGGAACAAGTCAAACAGTAGTGGGTTCTGGCCCACAGGGAACAAGTCAAACAGTAGTGGGTTCTGGCCCACAGGGAACAAGTCAATCAGTAGTGGGAGCTGGCCCACAGGGAACAAGTCAAACAGTAGTGGGTTCTGGCCCACAGGGAACAAGTCAAACAGTAGTGGGTTCTGGCCCACAGGGAACAAGTCAATCAGTAGTGGGAGCTGGCCCACAGGGAACAAGTCAAACAGTAGTGGGTTCTGGCCCACAGGGAACAAGTCAATCAGTAGTGGGAGCTGGCCCACAGGGAACACGTCAGGGGTCTCAGGCAGTTAATGGATGTCTGGGTAGTGATGTTTGGTGTCTGGGGTTTGAGAAGGTTTGGATATACTGTGTGTGTGTGAGTCTTGATACGACAGGCTACAGGGGTTTGGGAGGAGATGGGCTCGCAACAGGGCTCACGTGGTGGGCAATGCATCAGCATGTTTATGTAGGATCGGTCGTGTGAGCGTGTGTGTATGTGTTAAGGTGGGTCGGGGGACATACAGGCTATATATTGACAGCACTTCTAGGACCTGTGTGTATCACTGTATCTGTAAAGCTGTAGTATAGACTACTGTCAAAGCAGCGTTCGGTCTCCATACTGTTAGCCATGCTATAGCAGCCGTGGCAGGTACACACACGTACAGTATGTTTGTGCTGGTTAAGTGGGCTAGTCAGTGAGCGCAGTGGGAGGCAGGCTTTACTGCAGGCTGTAGCCCAGAGCAGGTGGCTCATTATAGTCCTGATGGGAGGCTTAAAAGTGTTGCACAGGTAGGACCTCTTTCCCAGTAACACCTGTCTGCCGTTTACACTCTGAAATCATAACAGTGCGCCATTAGGAGCACTGTTAGCATCCCGTTAAATCCCGGCCGGCCACCGGCTTCTGCCACCATGCTCCAAAAGGATTGTGGGATTTCGGAGCCATATGTTTCTGATTAATAATGGTGGGACTGAATGAGTTTGTGTGAAAAAGCCGCAGCGTGTGTATGTGTATGTAAGCTTCTCCTCCTCTCCTCTCCTTTCCTTTTTTCAAGCATATTTCAGTCTAAGACAAAGCATTTCAAACACACACACACACACAAAGTGAAATTTAAGCATGCCTAGATATTTTATATTGATGATAATATAAAATAAAAAAAAATTGTACTAAGCTAAATTATTTAACGTCGTTGGCAGATAATTTAGCTTATTTTAACAAAAAAATAGCTTGACGCTTAGATTTCACTTTTTGCTGTGCACACACACACACACACACACACACACACACACACACACAAACCAGCGCAGACAAACCAGGGTGACCTGTTTATGTTTGTGGTGTCTCATTCAGTTCAATGTTGCCATGGATTGGCGTCCTGGCATGAAGTATTGATAGTAATAATGTCTGAGAGAGAATTCGATGTGGCATCGTTTTGTCAACGTCCCTCTAATCCCATGCAGTGTGCTAGCCTGTATCTGACCGAAACTCAGCCTGCTCTCTCTGTTCCCACAATGTTGGGGTTGCCTTGACAAATCTGTTGAAACGCCGGCCCCTGCTCCTCCATTGGCAGGGAGCGGGAGGGCGGCCTTTGAAATGCCTCCCCCCACTCAAAGCACAGCTGACATCTTCTTCTTCCAGATGGAATGAATTAGGGATATACAATGTGTCCGTCCGTCCGTCCGTCCGTCCTCCAAAGAGCACAACGAGGGAAAGCCACGGCATCTTTTTGTTTACCAAAATGGCAGTCAAATCCCTATACTCCCCCCAACCCCTCCCAACACAAAATTCCCCTCTATCTTGCCTACATTGCACACTCCTAAGCCACTCGATTGACAGGATGAAGGGATATCATTCCCCTTTGTGTGTGTTTGATAGATTGGAACACGGATGTGTGCATTGTAAAAACACCAAACACGGTCTGTGACATTTTCTCCTCACAAAAACAGTAACTAAATCTCTGGTTACACTAAAGTTCCTCCTCACGGAATTGTTAAAGAAAGGTGACAACATCAAAAATGTTGCTCTCTGACCCTTATAGCTATATCCCCATCAATATATGTACAAACCATGTTTTTTTTTCCTTACTTCCTTATCAGAATGATGTGTGTATTTGTTGCCTACAGACATGAATAAGGTGGATTGATCCTCACTACAGGTACATGACTATGAAATGAACGTGAAGTTTACATTAAGTTGTTGTCATAGAGTTGGAAACAAACACAGAGAGTTGAGGGCTACCCCTGAGGGCTACACCTGAGGGCTACCCCTGAGGGCTACACCTGAGGGCTACACCTGAGGGCTACCCCTGAGGGCTACCCCTGAGGGCTACACCTGAGGGCTACCCCTGAGGGCTACCCCTGAGGGCTACAGCTGAGGGCTACAGCTGAGGGCTACCGCTGAGGGCTACAGCTGAGGGCTACCCCTGAGGGCTACAGCTGAGGGCTACAGCTGAGGGCTACCCCTGAGGACTACCGCTGAGGGCTACCCCTGAGGGCTACCGCTGAGGGCTACCCCTGAGGGCTACCGCTGAGGGCTACCCCTGAGGGCTACAGCTGAGGGTTACACCTGAGGGCTACCGCTGAGGGTTATACCTGAGGGCTACCGCTGACGGCTACAGCTGAGGGCTACCGCTGACAGCTACAGCTGAGGGCTACCCCTGAGGACTACAGCTGAGGGCTACTGCTGAAGGTTACACCTGAGGGCTACCGCTGAGGGCTACCGCTAAAGGCTACCGCTGAGGGTTACACCTGAGGGCTACCGCTGAGGGCTACCGCTGAGGGCTACACCTGAGGGCTGCCGCTGAAGGTTATACCTGAGGGCTACAGCTGAGGGCTACAGCTGAGGGCTACAGCTGAGGGCTACACCTGAGGGCTACCGCTGAGGGCTACACCTGAGAGCTACCGCTGACGGCTACACCTGAGGGCTACCGCTGAGGGCTACACTGAGGGCTACCGCTGAGGGCTACCGCTGAGGGTTACACCTGAGGGCTACCGCTGAGGGTTATACCTGACGGCTACCGCTGAGGGCTACACCTGAGGGCTACCGCTGAGGGCTACACCTGAGGGCTACCTCTGAGGGCTACCGCTGAGGGCTACCGCTGAAGGCTACCGCTGAGGGCTACCGCTGAGGGTTACACCTGAGGGCTACCGCTGAGGGCTACCGCTGAGGGTTACACCTGAGGGCTACCGCTGAGGGCTACCGCTGAGGGCTACCACTGAGGGCTACAGCTGAGGGTTATACCTGAGGGCTACCCCTGAGGGCTACCGCTGAGGGCTACCCCTGAGGGCTACCGCTGAGGGCTACCCCTGAGGGCTACAGCTGAGGGTTACACCTGAGGGCTACCGCTGAGGGTTATACCTGAGGGCTACCGCTGACGGCTACAGCTGAGGGCTACCGCTGACAGCTACAGCTGAGGGCTACCCCTGAGGACTACAGCTGAGGGCTACTGCTGAAGGTTACACCTGAGGGCTACCGCTGAGGGCTACCGCTAAAGGCTACCGCTGAGGGTTACACCTGAGGGCTACCGCTGAGGGCTACCGCTGAGGGCTACACCTGAGGGCTGCCGCTGAAGGTTATACCTGAGGGCTACAGCTGAGGGCTACAGCTGAGGGCTACAGCTGAGGGCTACACCTGAGGGCTACCGCTGAGGGCTACACCTGAGAGCTACCGCTGACGGCTACACCTGAGGGCTACCGCTGAGGGCTACACTGAGGGCTACAGCTGAGGGTTATACCTGAGGGCTACCGCTGAGGGTTACACCTGAGGGCTACACCTGAGGGTTATACCTGAGGGCTACACCTGAGGGTTATACCTGAGGGCTACCGCTGAGGGCTACAGCTGAGGGCTACCGCTGAGGGCTACCGCTGAGGGCTACACCTGAGGGTTATACCTGAGGGCTACACCTGAGGGTTATACCTGAGGGCTACCGCTGAGGGCTACAGCTGAGGGCTACCGCTGAGGGCTACCGCTGAGGGCTACACCTGAGGGCTACCGCTGAGGGCTACACCTGAGGGCTACCGCTGAGGGCTACACTTGAGGGCTACCGACAGGGTGAGGAAGGGTGTGGGTGGGAGGCAGTGTGAGGATACCCAGGGATCTAGGCAAGGTGGGGGTGTGGGGTTCACTGGCCTCCCTGATCGGCCCAGTCAGCTCCCTCTCTGTCCGAAAGAAGCAGGACCTTGGGAGAGGGTGGGGGGTGGGGGGGGGGGGTGGAGGTGGGTTCAAGGATGGGACCCCCTCCCAAAACACACACAAACACACCCCCACACACACAAGCACTGTATTGGCTATCAGGTGGGCCGAGGCAAAAGTAAACAAGATCAGATAAGCTGTGATTGGTCAGGAGGCCAGCCTAATCTCAGTGATTGGTCAGGAGGTCAGCCTAATCTCGGTGATTGGTCAGGAGGCCAGCCTAATCCCCTTTGTATTTCTGTTTCTTCTATTTCACTTGTATCTTATCTCAGGAACGTCTTCTCCATGCATTCCTCTTTCTCTTCATCCTCCCTCTCCCTCCTCCACACCCGTCAAACTAACACATACCACACTGCACCATCAACCCACTGGACATAACACACACTGTCAGTCGGAATCATCACACACACACACAATGCACTGTATAAAGCAGCATTCCACATGTAGAAGGGTGAAGACAAGAGGGATAAAGATATGTTTGAAGAAGCGCTCCACTGCTGTCTCTAAGTGTACGGCTGTGGACTGGCGGAGGGGGGTGTTGAGGGGTTATGGGTCACCAGGCTGCGTAGACACCCCCCTGGGGCGTCCCGGCTCGCCATCACAAACAAAATCTGACTAGTCTGAGCAGTGTGTCACAGGGCTTTTAATTGCTTGTTCCTGTCTCCTTCCCCCATCTCTCCTCTCTTCACCACCTCCTCCCCCCACAGCACTGCCGGAACTGGGTGTCAAGCCCCGAGCCCCTGGACACACCGGTGGAGCCCATGCTACCAGACTGCCCTCGCCTCTCTGCAGGTAGTGTGTGTGACAGTGGATTCATCTCTCCCTCTCTCTCAATCTTTGTATGTATATCTCTCTGTATATGTTTTTTGTATCTATCTCTCTGTCTATCTTTATCTCTCTATAAACAGTTGAAGTCGGAAATTTACATACACCTCAGCCAAATACATTTAAACTCAGTTTTCACAATTCCTGGCATTTAATTCTAGTAAAAATTCCCTATTTTGGGTCAGTTAGGATCACCACTTTATTTTAAGAATGTGAAATGTCAGTACAATAGGAGAGAGAATTATTCATGTCAGCTTTTATTTCTTTCACATTCACAGTGGGTCAGAAGTTTGCAGACACTCAATTAGTATTTGGTAGCATTGCCTTTAAATTGTTTAACTTGGGTCAAATGTTTCGGGTAGACTTCCACAAGCTTCCCACAATAAGTTGGGTGAATATTGGCCCATTCCTCCTGACAGAGCTGGTGTAACTGAGTCAGGTTTGTAGGCCTCCTTGCTCGCACACGCTTTTTAAATTCTGCCCACACATTTTCTATAGGATTGAGGTCAGGTTTTGTGATGGCCACCCCAATACCTTGACTTTGTTGTCCTTGAGCCATTTTGCCACAACTTTGGAAGTATGCTTCAGGTCATTGTCCATTTGGAAGACTCATTTGCGACCAAGCTTTAACTTCCTGACTGATGTCTTGAGATGTTGCTTCAATATATCCACATAATTTTCGTTCCTCATCATGCCATCTATTTTGTGAAGTGCACCAGCCCCTCCTGCAGCAAAGCACCCCCACAACATGATGCTGCCACCCCCGTGCTTCACGGTTGGGATGGTGTTCTTCGGCTTGCAAGCCTCCCCCTTTTTCCTCCAAACATAACAATGGTCATTAATGCTGAACAGTTCTATTTTTGTTTCATCAGACCAGAGGACCAAAGTACGAACTTTGTCCCCACGTGCAGTTGCAAACTGTAGTCTGGCTTTTTAATGTGGGTTTTGGAGCAGTGGCTTCTTCCTTGCTGAGCGGCCTTTCAGGTTATGTCGATATAGGACTCGTTTTACTGTGGATATAGATACTTTTGTACCCGTTTCCTCCAGCATCTTCATAAGGTCCTTTGCTGTTGTTCTGGGAATGATTTGCACTTTTCACACCAAAGTACATTTGTCTCTAGGAGACAGAACCCATCTCCTTCTTGAGTGGTATGACGGCTGCATGGTCCCATGGTGTTTATACTTGCGTACTATTGTTTGTACAGATGAACGTGGTACCTTCAGGCGTTTGGATGAACAAGGATGAACCAGGATGAAGGATGAACCCGACTTGTGGAGGTCTACAATTTGTTTTCCGATTTCTTTTGATTTTCCCATGATGTCAAGCAAAGAGGCACTGAGTTTGAAGGTAGGCCTTGAAATACATCCACAGCTACACCTCCAATTGACTCAAATGATGTCAATTAGCCTATCAGAAGCTTCTAAAGCCATGACATAATTTTCTGGAATTTTCCAAGCTGTTTAAAGGCACAGTCAACTTAGTGTATGTAAACTTCTGACCCACTGGAATTGTGATACTGTGAATTATGTGAAATAATCTGTCTGTAAACAATTGTTGGACAAACACCATGAGGCTGCAGGACTTAAGCACTGTTATACAGAACCAGTCAAATGTTTGGACACACCTTCACATTCAAGTTTATTTTCTATTTTTACTAATTTCAACATTGTAGAATAATAGTGACGGCATCAAAACTATGAAATAACACATATGGAATCATGTAGTAACCAAAAAATGTTTGCTTTTCCTTCACTCTGCGGTCTAACTCATCCCAAACCATCTCAATTGCGTTGATGTTGGTTGATTGTGGAGGCCAGGTCATCTGGTGCAGCACTCCATCACTCTCCTCCTTGGTCAAATAGTCCTTACACAGCCTGGAGGTGTGTTGGGTCATTTTCCTGTTGAAAAAATGATAGCCCCACTAAGCGCAAACCAGATGGGATGGAATATCGCTGCAGAAGGCTGTGGTAGCCATGCTGGTTAAGTGTATCTTGAATTCTAAATAAATCACAGTCATTGTCACCAGCAAAGCACCCCCACACCATCACTCCTCCGTGATTCACGGTGGGAACTGCACACGTGGAGATCATCCATTCACCTACTCTGCATCTCACAAAGACACGGCAGTAGGAACCAAAAATGGACTCATCAGACCAAAGGACCGATTTTTTATTTGAGCTGCTTGCCATATTATGGACTCTTTTACCAAGTAAGGCTATCTTCTGTATACTACCTCTACCTTTTCACAGTACAGTTGATTGGCTCAAACACATTAGGAAGGAATGAAATTCCACAAATTAACTTTTAACAAGGCACACCTGTTAATTGAAATGTATACCTCATGAAGCTGGTTGAGAGAATTCCAAGAGTGTGTAAAGCTGTCATAAAGGCAAAGGGTGGCTACTTTGAAGAATCTCAAATTTAATTTGATTTGGTTACTACATGATTCCATTTGTGTTATTTCATAGTCTTGATGTATTCACTGTCATTCTACAATGTAGAAAATAGGACAAATAAAGAAAAACCCTTGAATGAGTAGGTGTGTCCAAACTTTTGACTGGTTCTGTATGTCACAGTTATCAGGACTTGTCTTATTCCGGGCATATTTGATTGGTCTTAATGACTTTGACATCGGTGATAATGAGAGAGAGTGAGTGTAAAGTTGCGTCCAGCTCAGCAAGTCTTTGGTGGCTAGTCGCTCTGGTCTCGTGTCAAAGGTTGATTTGATTGTCTTTGTGTCCTTGGTGGCTTGACAGGGAGCGAGGCACCACCATTGTGCTGTGAGTCACAAGAGAGCAGCCAGAGGTGACAGAGGTGGAGGGAAGGGTGTCAAAGTACCATGACCCAGCTTTTTCTCTGCTGAGGGAATGCTTCTCAATTCATCCCTCTACCCCTCCCATCCATATCCTTGTCCATAATTCAGCTGTCACGACGGGGAGTGTGTGTGTGTGTGTGTGTGTGTGTTTGCATGCATGCTACTATGGTAGGGGATTGCTCTGCTCTGAGGAGATAATGGCTAACCACAATGTGTTCATCAACAGACTTCTGTTTCCTCGTTGTCACTAACCTCACACACACACACACACACACAGAGACAGCATACCACACCAAGAGCTAACTGCACTCTCCTGGAGCCCGGGAAGCCTCCGGCTACTGGGACACTATGGTGAATGGCGCCTGATCAGACAGACACTAAGACGTCTGAAGGCAAACCAAGGCATGCCATTGGCTGTCCTTCAGATGTTTTGGTTTGAGTGACAGAGCTGTCAGGCAGTGAGGAGGGAGTCACTGGCGGCACTGAAGGATGAGTCCCCCTTTCATTCCATCCCACTGATCTCTCTCTCTCTCTCTTTGTCTCTGTCTCTGTCTGTGTCTCTGTCTCTGTCTCTCATTCCCTTCCGTGTCTCTCCATGTGTGGTGCTGTTGTTGCGTAGGTGTTCTCCATGCAGGTTTTGGTGTTTGGCAGAAGGACCTGGAGACAGGCCTGTCTGTCTTTCTGTTGCTGCTAATCATCTGTGAAGCAACATTGGTACCAGCATGGCAATGCCCCACTGAGGGGCTGTTTAGTGTGAGGGGTGTCTGCTACCATCTCTGTTTATTGTTTTTAACGTGATAAACCCTGGACCGGTTCCCTGTTAGCCTGGCTAGCTTTTCTCCCTCTCTCTCTTTTTCATTTTCATTCCCTCTTTCAAAAGGAATCTTTCCCTAGAAGGTCACTGCTCCAGAGCTGGCAGCGGCCTGACAGACTGGCATCATTTTATCAGTTAGGAGCATGTTGAAAACTGCCTAAATATGCAGATAAAGTGGAACAAATCTCCTGCTGGAAAGCTTCTCCGTGTGCCTGGGGGCTGGGGAGAGGGGCTGGGAGAGGGGCAGGGGGCTGGGGAGAGGGCTAGGGGGGCTGGGGAGAGGGCTAAGGGGGCTGGGGAGAGGGGCAGGGGAGAGGGGCAGGGGGCTGGGGAAAGGGGCTGGGGAGAGGGGCAGGGGAGATGGGCACGGGGCTGGGGAGAGGGCTAGGGGGGCTGGAGAAGGGCAGGGGGCTGGGGCCTTCCCAGGCTCTGACTCACCACTGCTGGGCTGCAGTCACAGAGCAGATAGCCAGGAGAGAGAGAGAGGCAGAGCTGGGCAGGCCCGCTTTAGTCAGGCTTAGAGTCACACAACAGTGATAACACTTTGTAGTTAAAATAATAGTTATTAATAATAGTTATTTTTGATATTTTTTCTCCAATTCAACAAAATTGAATTCAACTAAGTAGCTAACAAAGAATTGATGCAATGTGGATGTATGAATTGCTCAAACCAAAAGTGTCAAATATAGAGATTTAAGAAAAGTCTAGTATGTTTTACCTGAACTCAAGACTTCCAGTGATTCCTACAAGCCTGTAGAAAGAAATGGATTATGTAGTGTGTGTGTGTGTGTGTGTTGCGGAGATGAGCCCTGTGATGAGATGAGCACAGTGTAAAACCTCTGATACGGCACTGCTGACCATGAAACACCTCTGCTTGTCGACACCTCCGCCCGGCCTACAGGCCCCCGTCCATCCGTCTGATGGATGTTTATCTGTTGAGTTACACTTCCAGAGGAAACGCATCCCGCCTCATCTCCTCACTTCCTCTGTTTTTTCAGCTTGACATTTTTCAGGGGTCGGGGGGGGGGTGTCTGCTGGCTCATCGAAA
Organism: Oncorhynchus mykiss; assembly: GCF_057628025.1. Taxonomy (NCBI): domain Eukaryota; kingdom Metazoa; phylum Chordata; class Actinopteri; order Salmoniformes; family Salmonidae; genus Oncorhynchus; species Oncorhynchus mykiss. Next base: position 13,717,092 of record NC_143027.1, on the reverse strand, counting down.
GATCAGAGGAAGGGCGTATTTTTGGCTTGTTTGTCTTTACTGACGTTAGCGTGGTCTAGCGTTAGTGGAGCCTAGCTTTAGAGAAGCCTAGCGTTAGAGGAACCTAGTGTTAGAGGAGCCTAGCGATAGCGTGGCCTAGCGTTAGAGGAGCCTAGCGTTAGAGGAGCCTAGCGTTAGAGGAGCCTTGCGTTAGAGGAACCTAGCGTTAGAGGAGCCTAGCGTTAGCGTGGCCTTGCGTTAGAGGAGCCTAGCGTTAGAAGAGCCTAGCGTTAGAGGAGCCTAGCGTTAGAGGGGCCTAGCGTTAGCGTGGCCTAGCGTTAGAGGAGCCTAGCGTTAGCGTGGCCTAGCGTTAGAGGAGCCTAGCGTTAGAGGAGCCTAGCGTTAGCGTGGCCTAACGTTAGAGGAGCCTAGCGTTAGAGGAGCCTAGCGTTAGAGGGGCCTAGCGTTAGAGGGGCCTAGCGTTAGAGGGGCCTAGCGTTAGCGTGGCCTAGCGTTAGCGTGGCCTAGCGTTAGAGGAGCCCAGCGTAGCAGGAAATAGCTAGGGTAAGCGGTGGGGAACCAGAAACGAACTCTGACCCTGATCCTGTCACGGTGCTCATCTTCGGGGCAAGCTATCGTCTGGATCGTACAGGTGCCAAGCTCGCTCTAGACTGACACGGCCTTGTGAAAATCGCTGACCCGGCAGTCGCTTGGCTCTTATGGTTCTGTCACCATCCACCTCTCTGAGAACACCATAGACATGGACGGCTTTTAGATACAACCACAGACAGAGGTGATTGTGTGTTGGAGGGATGTTACGGTATTCAAGGAACATGGACCTCATTTTTATTTGTAGAATGTTTGAAGAACGGTTGATACTGTTTATTGGTGAAATATTCATCTATATCTTAAGTGTTAGGTAGAAAAATAGAAGTTTAGTATCTAGTCGCTGAGTAGTTGAGTAGTGATTTTTAGGCATGTATTGAGATGCTGTGTCTATGTTCAGTAAACACGTTGGCTGCCGTCATCAGCCTCTCCTGCCAGCCTAACCAGCCTTTCATCTTCTTCTTCCTCTGTACTAACTAGGGTTTCAACATTCTGTGAACTTTCCTTAACTAACCCTAGTTTTCCTGAAATCCCAGTTGGAAGATTCATGGAATCAAAAGGGATTTCCAACTGGGATTCCTGGAATCAGGAGGGATTTCCAACTGGGATTCCTAGAATCAGGAGGGATTTCCAACTGGGATTCCTGGAATCAGGAGGGATTTCCAACTGGGATTCCTGGAATCAGGAGGGATTTCCAACTGGGATTCCTGGAATCAGGAGGGATTTCCAACTGGGATTCCTGGAATCAGGAGGGATTTCCAACTGGGATTCCTGGAATCAGGAGGGATTTCCAACTGGGATTCCTGGAATCAGGAGGGATTTCCAACTGGGATTCCTAGAATCAGGAGGGATTTCCAACTGGGATTCCTAGAATCAGGAGGGATTTCCAACTGGGATTCCTAGAATCAGGAGGGATTTCCAACTGGGATTCCTGGAATCAGGAGGGATTTCCAACTGGGATTTATGGAAAATGACCGTAGTACTAACACACTCCACCACTACACATATTGTCACAAATCATTGTGCCGCTTGTGTCATGTATTGAATGTATCTTACTCTTATTTATAAGCTCCCCCTTCCCCCCCCTCTCCCTCTATCCCTCTACCCTCACTTTCTCTCACCTCCCTCCACCCCCCTTTCTCTCCCCCTCCCTCTTTCTCCCCTCCCTCTGTCTCTCCCTCTCCCCCTCCCTCTGTCTCCCCCTCTCTCCCCCTCTCTCCCCCTCCCTCTCTCCACTCTCTCTCCCTCTCCCCCCTCTCTTTCTCCCCCTCTCTCTCTCCCTCTCCCCCCTCTCTTTCTCCCCTCCCACTCTCTCTCTCTCTCTCCCCTCCCTCTTTCTCCCCTCCCTCTGTCTCTCTTTCTGCCTTCCCTCTTTCTCCTCCTCTCTCTCCTCATCTCTCTCTCACCCCCTCGCTCTCCCCCCTCCCTCTCTCTCTCTCTCCGTTGTAGAGGATCGGAAGACACAGCCTTCATTTGCTATTTCTTTTTCAAATGGAGTTGAGGCCTAAAGGTGCTTGATCCGTGTGCTCCGGCACCAGACTGATGGGCCCTGACCCACTTGGCTCACAGCTTTATGTAATGATGCCTGAGTTTAAAAGAACCATGCAGACAGGAGCAGACCACTGGAGAGAGAATCATGTTTATTTTGCCATCTACTTTCCTTCCTCCCTTGTCTGTGTCTCTGAGTTTGTTGTACCTCTGTGATTGGTCTACAACACAGAAGGCCTCTGACAGGGTCATATTCAAGGCACTGAGTCAACAAAATGTATGAGTGGCTAATGTGGAGGGAGGAGGTGGAAGGGAACAGCTTCAAGAAACAGTCAAAGCTGCACAGGTGATCTTATTAGTCTTTCTCTTTTTTAAATAATGGACTCTGTATGGATTGTTTGACATCTGTTTTGGAGACATTGTCAGGTTAATGTATCTGAGTGGCGTGATGCAGAGAGAGATAGAAAATCAATTTTCACACTAACAGAAACGGAGAAACGACACAACTGAAAGTAATTTGACCCGGAATGAACAGACTGACCCAGGCTACAACCCCCTACATGTAAACTTAGGGGGACAATATGAAAAAGATCCCCCTTGAGAGAGAAGGGAGCCTTGAGAGGAACCCGATTGCTTTGTATCAAAGACCCAGTCACTTTGATCACTTTGTGATGACTGTGTGTGTCTATCGACTGATCTTGGTGTTCCCTGTCTCTGTCTGTGACGTTTGTCTGAAGTCTGGTGAGAGTTAGGACATGATGCATACCAACTACCAGAACATATATACCATTCTGCCATGGGCCTTGGCGAGGTCTCTGTTTTCTCAATAATACAACATAAATATATGTTTCATGATAACATTAGAAGCTTATTGTTACATCTCAAAATCAATATGTTGAATGTATGTCTGTATCAGCTGTATGTACAGTACTGGTCAAAAGTTTGGACACACCTACACGTTCAAGGGTTTTTCTTTATTTTTACTATTTTCTACATTGTAGAATAACAGTGATGACATCAAAACTATGAAATAACACATATGGAATCATGTAGTAACCAAAAAAGTGTTAAACAAATCTAAATATAGTTGCCACCCTTTGCCTTGATGACAGCTTTGCACACTCTTGGCATTCTCTCAACCAGCTTCATTAGGTAGTCACCCGGAATGCATTTCAATTAACAGGTCTGCTTCGTTAAAAGTTAATTTGTGGAATGTATTTCCATGTTAATGCATTTAAGACAATCAGTTGTGTTGTGACAAGGTAGGGGTGGTATACAGTAGATAGCCCTATTTGGTAATAGACCAAGTCCATATTATGGCAAGAACAGCTCAAATAAGCAGAGAGAAATGACAGTCCATGATTACTTTAAGAAATGAAGGTCAGTCAATACGGAAAATGTCAAGAACTTTGAACATTTCTTCAAGTGCAGTCGCAAAAACCATCAAGCGCTATGACGTAACTGGCTCTCATGAGGACCACCACAGGAAAGGAAGACCCAGAGTTACCTCAACTGCAGAGGATAAGTTCATAGTGTTACCAGCCTCAAATCGCCATTTAACGGGGTGGCAGGGTAGCCTAGTGGTTAGAGCATTGGACTAGTAACCGGAAGGTTGCAAGTTCAAATCCCCGACAAGGTACAAAATATGTCATTGTCATTGAAAATAAGAATGTCTTCTTACTGACTTGCCTAGTTAAATAAAGGTAAAATAAATAAAAGATTGCACCTTACAGAGAGTTAAAGTAACAGACACATCTCAACATCAACCTTTCAGAGGAGGCTGCGTGATCAAATTGCAGCAATGAAACTATTATTAAAGGACACCAATGAGAAGAATAGACTTGGTTGAGCCAAGAAACACGAGTAATTTCCATTAGACCTGTGGAAATCTGTCCTTTGGTCTGATGAGTACACATTTTGGATTTCTGCTTCCAACCGCTGTGTCTTTAAGACGCAGAGTAGGTGAACGGATGATCACCGCATGTGTGGTTCCCACGGTGAAGCATGGAGGAGGAGGTGTGATGGTGTGGGGGTGCTTTGCTGGTGACTCTGTCAGTGATTTATTTAGAATTCAAAGCACACTTAACCAGCATGGCTACCACAGCAGTCTGCAGCGATACACCATCCCACATGGTTTGCGCTTAGTGGGACTATCATTTGTTTTTCAACAGGACAATGACCCAAAACAAAGCTCCAGGCTGAGTAAGGGCTATTTGACCAAGAAGGAGAGTGATGGAGTGCTGAATCAGATGACCTGGCATCCACAATCACCCGACCTCAACCCAATTGAGATGCTTTGGGATGAGTTGGACCACAGAGTAAAGGAAAAACATCCAACAAGTGCTCAGCATATGTGGGAACTCCTTCAAGACTGTTGGAGAAAAATTCCAGGTGACTACCTGATGAAGCTGGTTGAGAGAATGCAAAGCTGTCATCAAGACAAAGGATAGCTACTTTGAAGAATCTAAAATACAAGTATATTTTGATTTAACACCTTTGTTTACTACATGAATCCATATGTGTTATTTCATAGTTTTAATGTCTTCACTGTTATTCTACAATGTAGAAAATAGTAAAAAAAAATTAAAAAACTCTTGAATTAGTAGGTGTGTCCAAACTTTTAACTGGTAGTTCTGTATGTGTGCATAGAATGACAGAGAGTGGCAGCTACACTGTGTGATTCCATTGAGAGTAGCATGGCCCTGCCTAGACTTTTGTCTGGGAGTATTGGGTGGAATTCTCCCTGGTCTAGTCTAGTGGTCCAGTAATGGTCTCTCTCATGAGGCTGTCAAAGTGATAATAAGCTGGTCAGGCTGACTTGGTAAAAATGTGAAAACGTAGCAGCCCCAGCTGTCTCCGTGAAAACCGCCTCACTGAGTCTTTATGCTATCTCTTTTATTCCTGTTAATCTCATTTTATCTCCAAGCCTTTTCCCTCATCACATCCACGCCTGTAATCTCGCCGCCCACATTTATTTTATTAGAAATTGTATGGCAACTGGTTGCTAAGCAACACTGAAGGTCAGGTAAAATTTGTTGCATTTTTTAGAGTAGTAAAGCCCACCTACAGGTAACTGCCAAAATAATGGAAACACTTGAGTAAATGAGGGTACAAAGTGTAATGAAAGCAGGCGCTTCCACATAGGTGTGGTTCCTAAGTTAATTAAGCAATTAACATCCCATCATGCTTAGGGTCATATGTAAAAATGATGTACAGGCCATTATTTTGGCTACCATGTCTATGCTCCCATAGGATGACAGTGCCCCCATCCACAGGGCACAGGTGGTCACTGAATGGTCATGAAAACTATGTAAACCACATGCCATGGCCATCTCAGTCACCAGATCTCAATCCAATTGAACACTTATGGGAGATTCTGGAGCGGTGCCTGTGACAGCATTTTCCACCACCTCAACAAAACACCAAATGATGGAATTTGTTGTGGAAGAATGGTGTCGCATCCCTCCAATAAAGATCCAGTAGAAACTATGCCCAGGTGCATTGAAGCTGTTCTGGCTCTTGGTGGCCCAAGGTCCTATTAAGACACTTTGTGAATCCTTTATTTTGGCAGTTACCCGTATCTATTGGTTTGTGAATGTAGTGAAGGGTAATCTACGTAAATGCCATCTGCTCATCTTATTTATTTTGTGAAAAGTGTTAATGCACCTTTTATGTAATATTAGTGTAATATTAGTGTAATATTAGTGCAATATTAGTGTAATATTAGTGTTTACATTAGCCGTCGCCGTCACCTCGACCTGTGTTTACCTTTTTGCATCTATTAGTCCCATGTGGCTTAGTTGGTAGAGCATGGTGCTCTAAGCATGGTGCATGGTGCTTGCAATTCCAGGGTTTCGTGGGTTTGATTCAAACTGGGGCCACATGGACACATGACTGTTAGTCGCTTTGGATCAAAGTGTGTGCTACATAGCATACAGTTCACCATACCCAGGGTCTATGTCTATAGATCACTATACCCTGGGTCTATGTTTGTAGATCACTATACCCTGGGTCTATGTCTGTAGATCACTATACCCTGGGTCTATGTCTGTAGATCACTATACCCTGGGTCTATGTCTGTAGATCACTATACCCTGGGTCTATGTCTGTAGATCACTATACCCTGGGTCTATGTCTGTAGTTCACCATACCCAGGGTCTCTGTCTGTAGTTCACCATACCCAGGGTATCTGTCTGTAGTTCACCATACCCAGGGTATCTGCCTGTAGTTCACCATAACCAGGGTATGTCTGTAGATCTCCATACCCAGGGTCTGTCTGTAGTTCACCATGCCCAGGGTCTCTGTCTGTAGTTCACCATACCCAGGGTCTCTGTCTGTAGATCACCATACCCAGGGTCTCTGTCTGTAGATCACCATACCCAGGGTCTCTGTCTGTAGATCACAATACCCAGGGTCTCTGTCTGTAGATCACTATACCCGGGGTCTATGTCTGTACTTCACCATACCCAGGGTCTCTGTCTGTAGATCACCATACCCAGTGTCAGTCTGTAGATCACCATACCCAGGGTCTCTGTCTGTAGATCACCATACCCAGGGTCTTTGTCTGTAGATCACCATACCTAGGGTCTCTGTCTGTAGATCACCATACCCAGGGTCTCTGTCTGTAGATCACCATACCCAGGGTCTCTGTCTGTATTTCACCATACCCAGGGTCTCTGTCTGTAGATCACCATACCCAGGGTCTCTGTCTGTAGATCACCATACCCAGGGTCTCTGTCTGTAGATCACTATACCCAGGGTCTATGTCTGTAGATCACCATACCCAGGGTCTCTGTCTGTAGATCACCATACCCAGGGTCTATGTCTGTAGATCACCATACCCAGGGTCTCTGTCTGTAGTTCACCATACCCAGGGTCTCTGTCTGTAGATCACCATACCAAGGGTATCTGTCTGTAGTTCACCATACCCAGGGTATCTGTCTGTAGATCTCCATACCCAGGGTCTGTCTGTAGTTCACCATGCCCAGGGTCTCTGTCTGTAGTTCACCATACCCAGGGTCTCTGTCCTGTAGATCACCATACCCAGGCTCTCTGTCTGTAGATCACCATACCAAGGGTCTCTGTCTGCAGAACACCATACCCAGGGGTCTCTGTTTGTAGTTCACCATATCCAGGGTATCTGCCTGTAGTTCACCATACCCAGGGTCTCTGTCTATAGTTGACCATATCCAGGGTATCTGTCTGTAGTTCACCATACCCAGGGTCTCTGTCTGTAGTTCACCCAACCCTGGGTATTTGTCTGTAGTTCACCATACCCAGGGTCTCTGTCTATAGTTCACCATGCCCAGGGTCTCTGTCTATAGTTCACCATACCCAGGGTCTCTGTCTATAGTTCACCATGCCCAGGGTCTCTGTCTGTAGTTCACCATACCCAGGGTCTCTGTCTGTAGATCCCCATACCCAGGGTCTCTGTCTGTAGTTCACCATACCCAGGGTCTATGTCTGTAGATCACCATACCCAGGGTCTATGTCTGTAGATCACCATACCCAGGGTCTCTGCCTGTAGTTCACCATTCCCAGGGTCTATGTCTGTAGATCACCATACTCCGGGTCTCTGTCTGTAGATCACCATACCCAGGGTCTCTGTCTGTAGTTCACCATTCCCAAGTTCTATGTCTGTAGATCACCATACCCAGGGTCTCTGTCTGTAGTTCACCAAACCCAGGGTCTATTTCTGTAGGTTCACCATACCCAGGGTCTATGTCTGTAGATCACCATACCCAGGGTCTCTGTCTGTAGTTCACCAAACCCAGGGTCTATTTCTGTAGGTTCACCATACCCAGGGTCTCTGTCTGTAGATCACCATACCCAGGGTCTATTTCTGTAGGTTCACCATACCCAGGGTCTATGTCTGTAGATCACCATACCCAGGGGTCTCTGTCTGTAGTTCACCATACCCAGGGTCTCTGTCTGTAGATCACCATACCCAGGGTCTCTGTCTGTAGTTCACCATACCCAGGGTCTATGTCTGTAGATCACCATACCCAGGGTCTATGTCTGTAGATCACCATACCCAGGGTCTCTGCCTGTAGTTCACCATTCCCAGGGTCTATGTCTGTAGATCACCATACTCCGGGTCTCTGTCTGTAGATCACCATACCCAGGGTCTCTGTCTGTAGTTCACCATTCCCAGGTTCTATGTCTGTAGATCACCATACCCAGGGTCTCTGTCTGTAGTTCACCAAACCCAGGGTCTATGTCTGTAGATCACCATACCCAGGGTCTATGTCTGTAGATCACCATACCCAGGGTCTATTTCTGTAGGTTCACCATACCCAGGGTCTATGTCTGTAGATCACCATACCCAGGGTCTCTGTCTGTAGTTCACCATTCCCAGGGTCTATGTCTGTAGATCACCATACCCAGGGTCTACGTCTGTAGATCACCATACTCCGGGTCTCTGTCTGTAGTTCACCATTCCCAGGGTCTCTGTCTGTAGTTCACCATTCCCAGGGTCTCTGTCTGTAGATACGCTGCTGGTCCCTGAAAATAAGTGAATGGATATGAGTGTAGCAGGGAGATGGCTCATACCTGGTCATGATGTCCTTTGAGGTCCCAGTTCCTCTCACTATTAAGGGTGTTAATAGAAAACTGTGTGAGCAGGGTGTGTGTGGGGGGTGTTGGGTGGCAGAGGGTTCATCTGTGGAGGGGGGGTAAAGGTATCTGAATGCTTTCCCATCTGAAACAGTTCATGCGTATATCATGACAACATTTTGTGACTTTTCTTTTGCTTTGGTGTTCAGCAAAAGGTTTTTTCTTCTGTTCGTGCACACAAAACATTTTCTCGAGGTAAGTTAAAGTTTGTGAGCCAACGTCTACGCTCCTTTGTCATTGGTCAACCATAGGGATTTTTCACATAAGTGTTTGTTGTTTTTCAACGATAGACAACTTGTGTCCATGCACATTTTTCCACATACTGCACCACTAAGAAATTGCAGGACTAAAACAAACAACACATTTATTGAGGAAGTGTATACTGGAAAAGGTGTCTCAAGATGGACAAACAGTGCTGTTGCCGGGAAAAAAAAGTTGAAGTGCACTCTGTTTTACCCAACCATCTCCTCCTGTGATCAGATCCCGCGGATGCCTTCAGGCAGCTGGCCGCCCACTACCAATAGTGTTAGCATCACCGTGGAATCACCGCCTCTAACTGGGGGAGGAGGATGAACCAGGGGGTAGGAGGGAGGGGAGTGTTGAGGCTTCTTCAACCACTAGAGGCCTTCTGTGACTGATGTTTTTAGCATAGATATCTGGCCATGTGTTTGGTGTTGCTGGACATAGTCTGGTTAGCCTTGGTTAGCCCTGGTTAGCCTGGGTTAGCCTTGGTTAGCCCTGGTTAGCCTTGGTTAGCCCTGGTTAGCCTTGGTTAGCCCCATGCTCTGTGAGTGACTGTTTTCTTGTGGGACCATGATGGTTTTATCATGCCGTCAGAACGCACGTGTCTCTTCAGAGTCTCTGCCATGCTGAACAACAGCACTGTCACTATGGAGTCCCTCTACACAGGCCACGCTTTAACCTTTCTGCCGCAGGTTCGTCTTCAATTCCCTTTTTTTCCTGGTCTTTTTCCCTTCCTCTGAGACTCGTTTCATTTGTTTCATGATGCACAATTTCTAAGTGTGTTCATGAAGTCCATTCATTAGGTTTAGCTGCTAATGGGCCCTTTAGTGTGACAGGTTTGATAAGGCTAGGGGAGAGGAGAGGTTGTTGCCTGACTAGACTACAGGAGGCTGGATAACTACAGTTAAAGCAGGGCAGAGACGCACCAGGACGAAACACCCAGCACTAATCAATTCCAGAAAGGCTCAGCGTCGTGTCAGCATTGTGATCGCTTTATGATATTTCTGCTGAAAGCATTTACAGTTTCCTGTTTGGTTAAAACATATTTTGAGATGTTGTGGCAGCCCCCTCCCCTGTTTTCTTTTTCACAATTAGGTTATAATGAAATGCACATCGAATGTGATTGTAAATAAATAAAAGACAACAAACACGAGAGAGCTCTGAGAATATATTAGGAATGTATATAATTGCAGAGAGATGATTAGGGAAGAGAAAAGCATCCTTGAAGGTCCTTGAGTTGTAATCAGCCTCAAATTACAATATTTATTTGTTGCCTTTTTGACAGAAAAATTATAACTTATTTATATAATTCTGTAAAAATATTTGACATAAATGTGTGCTGCGGAGTTGTGAGTGTGCAGCAGCGGTGACCTTGGATCATCCACCGTAGATAAAACTTTATTAAGATGGGTCTGCGGGTCGGGAGACAAACAGCCGTGACACCAGCGTGTGCGAGTATTAGGGAAATGTCGCAATTAGAGGATGATTTCCTCCAGATAAAGTGGCAGAGTAACCTGGGTAATAAGCACAGAGGGACCTGGGTTATACGCTCAGAGGAGCCTGATTAATAAGCGCAGTGGAGCCTGGGTAGTAAGCGCAGAGGAACCTGGGTTATACGCTCAGAGGAGCCTGGGTAATAAGCGCAGTGGAGCCTGGGTAGTAAGTGCAGAGGAACCTGGGTTATGTGCTCAGAGGAGCCTGGGTAATAAGCACAGAGTAGCTATTTCCTTTAGAGAGAGTGCCAAAGAGGAGCCTGGGTAATTAGCGCTGAGGAGCCTGGGTAATTAGCGCAGAGGAGCCTATGTAATAAGTGCCATTGGAGCCTGGGTAATAAGTGCCATCGGGGCCTGGGTAATAAGTGCCATAGGAGCCTGGGTAATAAGTGCCATTGGAGCCTGGGTAATAAGTGCCATTGGAGCCTGGGTAATAAGTGCCATTGGAGACTGGGTAATAAGTGCCATTGGAGCCTGGGTAATAAGTGCCATTGGAGCCTGGGTAATAAGTGCCATTGGAGCCTGGGTAATAAGTGCCATTGGAGCCTGGGTAATAAGCTCAGAGTAGTCTGGGTAATAAGCGCAGAGTAGCCTGGGTAATAAGTGCAGAGTAGCCTGGGTAATAAGCGCAGAGTAGCCTGGGTAATAAGCGCAGAGTAGCCTGGGTAATAAGCGCAGAGTAGCCTGGGTAATAAGCGCAGAGTAGCCTAGGTAATAAGCACAGAGTAGCCTGGGTAATAATCACAGAGTAGCCTGGGTAATAAACGCAGAGTAGCCTGGGTAATAATCACAGAGTAGCCTGGGTAATAAGCGCAAAGTAGCCTGGGTTATAAGCACAGAGTAGCCTGGGTTATAAGCACAGAGTAGCCTGGGTAATAAGCGCAGAGTAGCCTGGGTAATAAGCGCAGAGTAGCCTGGGTAATTTGTGCCATTGGAGCCTGGGTAATAAGCGCAGAGGAGCCTGGGTAATAAGCACAGAGTAGCTATTTCCTTTAGAGAAAGTGCCAAAGAGGAGCCTGGGTAATTAGTGCTGAGGAGCCTGGGTAATTAGCACAGAGGAGCCTGGGTAATTAGCACAGAGGAGTCTGGGTAATTAGTGCTGAGGAGCCTGGGTAATTAGCACAGAAGGAGCCTGGGTAATTAGTGCAGAGGAGGCTCAGAAGCGCAGGGCTGGTTTGTGGCCTGGAAAGGTGTAATGGTAGTAATGGGAGTAATGAGATGGCCTGCACCCTCTCTTCCTCTCCTCCACCACTTCCTTCCCTCACTCTCTCACCTCACGGCCCTCGGCAGCAATGTCAGGGGACTTTTAGCCTCCACGTCACCTGGCCTCCACATGGCCCTCGTGCACCAGTCCTGGTATGACCCCACATAGTGAGGAGTCAGGGGAGGTGCCACACCATGCTACTTCAATCCTTACCCCCAGACCGTCATTAACACCAATGTCCTGGACCGCTCAATTTTATTAAATGTTTTTACTAATGATTCAATTAAGAAGCTTTAGGATTAACCGTTCTATTCAAGATGGCGTAGAATTCAGACGTCTTTTGTCCTCCTCTTGACGTGTCTTGTCGTGTCCCGTGTATATATATTTTTAGATATTCTTTCTTCGCATGTATTTTTTTGATTTTCTTAACCTCAACTTCAACATACTCTCCTGCAATCCGCCTCACCCAATGTGGTTTGGATCTGATATGTTCTTTACTTCTGAACCGGAACCCCAACAGAAGCTTGCCAGATAACTAGCTACTAGCTAGTAGTCAGCTAGCCACTGCTAGTGGTCATCAGCTACCTTTAGCCCGGACAACTCTCGCCAGTCTGCGCAGCGCAACTCAAACCAGAGCAAATCGGACTTATTCTTCTCCATATCTCCGGATTCCAACTACAAGCTCTGAACTTTTTCACCTGGATCATCACAACTAGCTATCTGCTATCCGGGTGGCCACTCCTGGCTAACATCTCTGTCCCGAAGCAAGAACCAGTTAGCCTGGAGCTAGCAAGGCTAAGCCCATCTCCCGGCTAGCTGAAGAGGTCAATCAGCCACTCCTTGGGCTACAATACCTATTTTGCCAATTGGCCTGGACCCCCGCCAACCCATCACGGCTGGACTACCGACGAAATTCGCCCAAGGTTTTTTTTTCAACTGGCTCCCCTGTTGCGATGTCCCCTGAATGCCCATCTGCTAGCCTGCTAGCCGCGGCCCGCTAGCTGTCTACAGCATATCAGACTGTTATCTTAAGAGGCCCATCGGTCAAATTCTTTGGCCACTATACCTATGTTGCCAATTGGCCTGGACCCCTTTTACCACACGGAGCCCTGCTGATCCACGATGACATAACAGCACGAGGGGGCTACAACAGACTCTTCCGTCACGACGTGCCTCTAAGGCCCTTCTGCTAGCTTGCTAGCCTCAGCCTGCTATCTGCCTGAATCGCTGTGTCTCCGGCCCGCAGAGCCACTCACTGGACCCCTATGATCACTCGGCCACGCATGCCACTCCCTAATGTCAATATGCCTTGTCCATTGCTGTTTTGGTTAGTAATTATTGCCTTATTTCACTGTAGAGCCTCTAGCCCTGCTCAATACTCCTTAGTTAACCCTTTACATCCACCTCCCACACATGCAGTGCCTCACCTGGTTTAAATGGTGCTAGAGACAATATCTCTCTCATCGTCACTCGATGCGTTGGTTGCCCTCCACTGCATTCACATCCTACCATACCTTTGTCTGTACATTATGCATTGCATCTATTCTACCGTGCCCAGAAACCTGCTCCTTTTACTCTATGTTCCGAACGTACTAGACAACCAGTTCTTATAGCCTTTAGCCGTATCCTTATCCTACTTCTCCTCTGTTACTCTGGTATTGTAGAGGTTAATCCAGGCCCTGCACTGCCTTGCTCCACTCCCATTCCTCAGGCGCTCTCATTTGTTGACTTCTGTAACCGTAAAAACCTTAGTTTCATGCATGTCAACATTAGAAGCCTCCTCCCTAAGTTTGTTTTATTCACTGCCTTAGCACACTCTGCCAACCCGGATGTCCTAGCCGTGTCTGAATCCTGGCTAAGGAAGACCACCAAAACCCCTGAAATTTCCATTCCCTAACTATAACATTTTCCGACAAGATAGAACTGCCAAAGGGGGCGGCGTTGAAATCTACTGCAGATATAGTCTGCAGAGTTACAGTGGGGCAAAAAGTATTTACTCAGCCACCAATTGTGCAAGTTCTCCCACTTAAAAAGATGAGAGAGGCCTGTAATTTTCATCATAGGTACACTTCAACTATGACAGAAAAAATGAGGGAAAAAAATCCAGAAAATCACATTGTAGGATTTTTAATGAATTTATTTGCAAATTATGATGGAAAATAAGTATTTGGTCAACTACAAACAAGCAAGATTTCTGGCTCTCACAGACCTGTAACTTCTTCTTTAAGAGGCTCCTCTGTCCTCCACTCGTTACCTGTATTAATGGCACCTGTTTGAACTTGTTATCAGTATAAAAGACACCTGTCCACAACCTCAAACAGTCACACTCCAAACTCCACTATGGCCAAGACCAAAGAGCTGTCAAAGGACACCAGAAACAAAATTGTAGACCTGCACCAGGTAAGCAGCTTGGTTTGAAGAAATCAACAGTGGGAGCAATTATAAGGAAATGGAAGACATACAAGACCACTGATAATCTCCCTCGATCTGGTGCTCCATGCAAGATCTCACCCCGTGGGGTCAAAATGATCACAAGAACGGTGAGCAAAAATCCCAGAACCACACGAGGGGACCTAGTGAATGACCTGCAGAGAGCTGGGACAAAAGTAACAAAGCCTACCATCAGTAACACACTACGCCGTCAGGGACTCAAATCCTGCAGTGCCAGACATGTCCCCCTGCTTAAGCCAGTACATGTCCAGGCCCATCTGAAGTTTGCTAGAGAGCATTTGGATGATCCAGAAGAAGATTGGGAGAATGTCATATGGTCAGATGAAACCAAAATATAACTTTTTGGTAAAAACTCAACTCGTCTTGTTTGGAGGACAAAGAATGCTGAGTTGCATCCAAAGAACACCATACCTACTGTGAAGCATGGGGGTGGAAACATCATGCTTTGGGGCTGTGTTTCTGCAAAGGGACCAGGACGACTGATCCATGTAAAGGAAGGAATGAATGGGGCCATGTATCGTGAGATTTTGAGTGAAAACCTCCTTCCATCAGCAAGGGCATTGAAGATGAAATGTGGCTGGGTCTTTCAGCATGACAATGATCCCAAACACCCCGCCCGGGGAACGAAGGAGTGGCTTCGTAAGAAGCATTTCAAGGTCCTGGAGTGGCCTAGCCAGTCTTTGGAGGGAGTTGAAAGTCTGTGTTGCCCAGCAACAGCCCCAAAACATCACTACTCTAGAGGAGATCTGCATGGAGGAATGGGCCAAAATACCAGCAACAGTGTGTGAAAACCTTGTGAATACTTACAGAAAACATTTGACCTCTGTCATTGCCAACAAAGGGTATATAACAAAGTATTGAGATAAACTTTTGTTATTGACCAAATACTTATTTTCCACCATAATTTGCAAATAAATTCATTACAAATCCTACAATGAGATTTTCTGGAATTTTTTTTCTCATCTTCTCTGTCATAGTTGAAGTGTACCTATGATGAAAATTATAGGCCTCTCTCATCTTTTTATGTGGGAGAACTTGCACAATTGGTGGCTGACTAAATACTTTTTTGCCCCACTGTATGTGTTGAATCTCATCCCCCCATCTCTCCAATGCTTCTCCCAGAGGCCTTCTATGTGTCACCTGTCAATGTGGGATGAGGTGAGTTCTGGTGTGACTGTGTGTCCCAGATGTGAGGAACACATTCCCTCCTAACAGTCTTATCTGGGTGACCCACCAACGCCCCTCCCTTGGTTATCACCTCACCTCGGGCCACTCCGGGCCAAACTACAGAGTCAGTGGTAAAACCACGCCTCGCCTGCCTCAACATGCTGCTGTGGACTCACCTAAGCAACACGCACTGGCGACTGAAACGCTTTCTCTCTCTCTACTTATGTGATAGCTTGCTTGCAGTGAGGTGTGGGGCTGGTCCAGGGGCAAGGGCCTTAGGCAAAGTGGTGGACGAGTGTTTCAGGTACCAGAGATTTCCAGGAAGGGGAGGAGAGTCGAGGAGAGGTTATATTTGGGCTGCAGTCTTCTGACTCGGGAGGGAAACCTTCCCATCAGTCATGGCCCCAAGCCACCTCTTGTCCCCCTCCGATCCAAACAGGACCCCTGCTGTCAAGGAGACCATTTATCTCAATTGTGCCCGGGAGAGGGGAGTTATCTTGGAAACCTAAATTCCAAATCCAATCCTCCTTTGTTTGGCTGTAGCTGTTTAAACGTAGCGTATGTTAGGCCCCGCTTCTGTTGTCCACGCTGCTCTCCTCTCCTCGCCTAACAACACGAGGAAATATTACAAAACTCAACACAAGAAAACAAGTTAACTAGTCATAGGAAAAGCAGGTGCTGCTGTGTGCGGGGCGGAGTTTGTTCAAAACACTAAGCGAGCGTTATACGAGGTTGGCACCAACTGTTATAGCTCACCGGGGAGAGGTGGAAGTGAATTGCGTTTGGCACCGGGCTGCTATCAACCAGTAATTAGTATAGCTAACATCGCAGATGAAAGAGTCAAGTCTAGGTCAGAGTAAAGACTTCAAGGCTCTTATCGGGTTAAGGTTGGAGGCCAATCTCTCCCCCTGAGTTTAAGCTGATGCCGTGCCTGCCCAGATTTGCTAAAATCTGCGGTGACCTTTGACCGTAAGGTGTCGAGGCCAGTCACATGTCAGGCCAGTTCCTGCTGTCGGCCCTGGACGAGCTAGCATTAGGCGTCGCCACGGAGGCAGAGAGGAAAACTTGACTTACCCCGCCCCGCGGGCTCACACACCATCAGGCATCTGAAACAGATGTTACCCAACAGCTGAAACCCCCTGTTTGGCATTCCTGCCCCAGTCTGGCTTGTGGTCCAAATCTCCTGGCTCTGTCTGTCTGACACACTAGGACAAGGCAAGGCAGCACCGTACAGAACAGCACAGCACAGTGGAGACAGGAACACAGATTTGTTTAGGGGGGGGGGGTTGGTTTTGGATAAACGATGGAAATCTGCTTATTTCGCTGTACAAATTCACCAATCAGGAAAATCTGTGGAATTTCCTAATGAAAATCATTAATCGCATAATGCAATCGTAATCTTGTAAAATTTCACTCCTCAAATTACCAGAAAATACAGTGATGTGAAAATGTGTATTTCGAACTAGTGTCTCTCTCTCTCTCTCTCTCTCCAATGTAGGTGACAGTGGGTGTACCTCTCTCTCTCTCTCCAATGTAGGTGACAGTGGGTGTACCTCACTCTCTCTATTCTAAATGTAGGTTACAGTGGGTGTACCTCTTTCTATTCTAAATGTAGGTGACAGTGGGTGTACCTCACTCTCTCTCTCCAATGTAGGTGACAGTGGGTGTACCTCTCTCTCTCTCTCCAATGTAGGTGACAGTGGGTGTACCTCACTCTCTCTATTCTAAATGTAGGTGACAGTGGGTGTACCTCTCTCTATTCTAAATGTAGGTGACAGTGGGTGTACCTCTTTCTATTCTAAATGTAGGGGACAGTGGGTGTACCTCTTGCTATTCTAAATGTAGGTGACAGTGGTTGTACCTCTTGCTATTCTAAATGTAGGGGACAGTGGGTGTTCCTCTCTCTCTCTCTCTCTATTCTAAATGTAGGTGACAGTGGGTGTACCTCTCTCTCTCTCTCTATTCTAAATGTAGGTGACAGTGGGTGTACCTCTCTCTCTCTCTATTCTAAATGTAGGTGACAGTGGGTGTACCTCACTCTCTCTATTCTAAATGTAGGTGACAGTGGGTGTACCTCTCTCTCTCTCTATTCTAAATGTAGGGGACAGTGGGTGTACCTCTCTCTCTCTATTCTAAATGTAGGGGACAGTGGGTGTACCTCTTGCTATTCTAAATGTAGGTGACAGTGGGTGTACCTCACTCTCTCTATTCTAAATGAAGGTGACAGTGGGTGTACCTCACTCTCTCTATTCTAAATGTAGGTGACAGTGGGTGTACCTCTCTCTATTCTAAATGTAGGGAACAGTGGGTGTACCTCTCTCTCTCTCTCTATTCTAAATGTAGGGGACAGTGGGTGTTCCTCTCTCTCTCTCTCTATTCTAAATGTAGGTGACAGTGGGTGTACCTCTCTCTCTCTCTATTCTAAATGTAGGTGACAGTGGGTGTTCCTCACTCTCTCTCTCTATTCTAAATGTAGGTGACAGTGGGTGTACCTCTCTCTCTCTATTCTAAATGTAGGTGACAGTGGGTGTACCTCTCTCTCTCTCTATTCTAAATGTAGGTGACAGTGGGTGTACCTCTCTCTCTCTCTATTCTAAATGTAGGGGACAGTGGGTGTTTGTGGACAACATGTTAAATAATGTTCTTCACTGTCTGTTTCCTACATGACCTGTGTGACTTAACTTGTCTCACTCTTTGGACTGAATACTTGGTTTATTAGACCAAAACAATAAAGAATATATTTATTGAGTAAATTGTCAACCCTGGTCTAAACCCTGTCCCCCACCCTGTCCCCCACCCTGGTCCAAACCCTGTTCACCACCCTGTCCCCCACCCTGGTCCCCACCCTGGTCCAAACCCTGTCCCCTACCCTGGTCCCCACCCTGGTCCAAACCCTGTCCCTCACCCTGTCCCCCACCCTGGTCCCCACCCTGGTCCAAACCCTGTCCCCCACCCTGTCTCCCACCCTGGTCCAAACCCTGTCCCCCACCCTGGTCCCCACCATGGTCCAAACCCTGTCCCCCACCCTGTCCCCCACCCTGGTCCCCACCCTGGTCCAAACCCTGTCCCCCACCCTGTCCCCCACCCTGGTCCCCACCCTGCACCCACCATGGTCCCCACCCTGGTCC
Source organism: Oncorhynchus mykiss (assembly GCF_057628025.1). Lineage (NCBI taxonomy): Eukaryota > Metazoa > Chordata > Actinopteri > Salmoniformes > Salmonidae > Oncorhynchus > Oncorhynchus mykiss. The sequence goes on along the minus strand of NC_143027.1, from coordinate 13,698,718 downwards.
AAACCCTGTCCCCCACCCTGTCCCCCACCCTGGTCCAAACCCTGTCCCCCACCCTGTCCCTCACCCTGGTCCATACCCTGCACCCACCATGGTCCCCACCCTGGTCCAAACCCTGTCCCCCACCCTGTCCCCCACCCTGGTCCCCACCCTGGTCCAAACCCTGTCCCCCGCCCTGGTCCAAACCCTGGCCCCCACCCTGGTCCAAACCCTGGCCCCCACCCTGGTCCAAACCCTGGTCCCCACCCTGGCCCCCACCCTGGTCCAAACCCTGTCCCCCACCCTGGCCCCCACCCTGGTCCAAACCCTGGCCCCCACCCTGGTCCAAACCCTGGCCCCCACCCTGGTCCAAACCCTGACCCCCACCCTGGCCCTCACGCTGGCCCTCATGCTGGCCCCCACCCTGGTCCAAACCCTGGCCCTCACCCTGGCCCTCACCGTGGCCCCCACCCTGGTCCAAACCCTGGCCCTCACCCTGGCCCTCACCCTGGCCCTCACTCTGGTCCAAACCCTGGCCCTCACCCTGGCCCCCACCCTGGTCCAAACCCTAGCCCTCACCCTGGCCCTCACTCTGGCCCTCACCCTGGCCCTCACTCTGGCCTTCACCCTGGCCCTCACTCTGGCCCTCACTCTGGCCCTCACCCTGGCCCTCACCCTGGCCCTCACCCTGGCCCTCACTCTGGCCCTCACCCTGGCCCTCACTCTGGCCCTCACTCTGGCCCTCACCCTGGCCCTCACCCTGGCCCTCACTCTGGCCCTCACCCTGGCCTTTCCTAGAAAATGATATTATAGTGTTTAGATCCTCCTCCTCTTGTCTTCCCCCATACTGTAATCCTATTGGTTCTGTCATGTGTTGGGGTCAGCAGACTGTGTGTGCGTGTGCATGGGTGCGTAAAGGCAGGGTGGCAGAGTGACACCCGGTTCACTCAAAGCTGTCTTGCCGAGCTTATAGTCCCCTTTGTCTATCCTCCGCGCCCCGGAGAGAATGGTCCGTAGGTGACAGTGGGTGTACCTCTCTCTCTCTCTATTCTAAATGTAGGTGACAGTGGGTGTACCTCTCTCTCTCTCTATTCTAAATGTAGGGGACAGTGGGTGTACCTCTCTCTCTCTCTATTCTAAATGTAGGTGACAGTGGGTGTACCTCTCTCTCTCTCTCTATTCTAAATGTAGGGGACAGTGGGTGTTCCTCTCTCTCTCTCTCTATTCTAAATGTAGGGGACAGTGGGTGTACCTCTCTCTCGCTCTCTATTCTAAATGTAGGTGACAGTGGGTGTACCTCTCTCTCTCTCTCTATTCTAAATGTAGGTGACAGTGGGTGTACCTCTCTCTCTCTCTCTATTCTAAATGTAGGGGACAGTGGGTGTTCCTCTCTCTCTCTCTATTCTAAATGTAGGTGACAGTGGGTGTACCTCTCTCTCTCTCTATTCTAAATGTAGGTGACAGTGGGTGTACCTCTCTCTCTCTATTCTAAATGTAGGTGACAGTGGGTGTACCTTTCTCTCTCTCTATTCTAAATGTAGGGGACAGTGGGTGTTTGTGGACAACATGTTAAATAATGTTCTTCACTGTCTGTTTCCTACATGACCTGTGTGACTTAACTTGTCTCACTCTTTGTACTGAATACTTGGTTTATTAGACCAAAACAATAAAGAATATATGTATTGAGTAAATTGTCAACCCTGGTCCAAACCCTGTCCCCCACCCTGTCCCCCACCCTGGTCCAAACCCTGTTCACCACCCTGTCCTCCACCCTGGTCCCCACCCTGGTCCAAACCCTGTCCCCTACCCTGGTCCCCACCCTGGTCCAAACCCTGTCCCTCACCCTGTCCCCCACCCTGGTCCCCACCCTGGTCCAAACCCTGTCCCCCACCCTGTCGCCCACCCTGGTCCCCACCCTGGTCCAAACCCTGTCCCCCACCCTGTCCCCCACCCTGTCCCCCACCCTGGTCCCCACCCTGGTCCAAACCCTGTCCCCCACCCTGTCCCCCACCCTGGTCCCCACCCTGGTCCAAACCCTGTCCCCCACCCTGTCCCCCACCCTGGTCCAAACCCTGCACCCACCATGGTCCCCACCCTGGTCCAAACCCTGTCCCCCACCCTGGTCCCCACCCTGTCCCCCACCCTGTCCCCCACCCTGGTCCAAACCCTGTCCCCCACCCTGTCCCTCACCCTGGTCCAAACCCTGCACCCACCATGGTCCCCACCCTGGTCCAAACCCTGTCCCCCACCCTGTCCCCCACCCTGGTCCCCACCCTGGTCCAAACCCTGTCCCCCGCCCTGGTCCAAACCCTGGCCCCCACCCTGGTCCAAACCCTGGCCCCCACCCTGGTCCAAACCCTGGTCCCCACCCTGGCCCCCTCCCTGGTCCAAACCCTGTCCCCCACCCTGGCCCCCACCCTGGTCCAAACCCTGGCCCACACCCTGGTCCAAACCCTGACCCCCACCCTGGCCCTCACGCTGGCCCTCATGCTGGCCCCCACCCTGGTCCAAACCCTGGCCCTCACCCTGGCCCTCACCGTGGCCCCCACCCTGGTCCAAACCCTGGCCCTCATTCTGGCCCTCACCCTGGCCCTCACTCTGGTCCAAACCCTGGCCCTCACCCTGGCCCCCACCCTGGTCCAAACCCTAGCCCTCACTCTGGCCCTCACTCTGGCCCTCACCCTGGCCCTCACTCTGGCCTTCACCCTGGCCCTCACTCTGGCCCTCACCCTGGCCCTCACCCTGGCCCTCACTCTGGCCCTCACCCTGGCCCTCACTCTGGCCCTCACTCTGGCCCTCACCCTGGCCCTCACCCTGGCCCTCACTCTGGCCCTCACCCTGGCCTTTCCTAGAAAATGATATTATAGTGTTTAGATCCTCCTCCTCTTGTCTTCCCCCATACTGTAATCCTATTGGTTCTGTCATGTGTTGGGGTCAGCAGACTGTGTGTGCGTGTGCATGGGTGCGTAAAGGCAGGGTGGCAGAGTGACACCCGGTTCACTCAAAGCTGTCTTGCCCAGCTTATAGTCCCCTTTGTCTATCCTCCGCGCCCCGGAGAGAATGGTCCGTACCCCCACACATCACCTCTCTAGGGGTTTTGAAATATGAATGACTGCAATCTTTTGGGTAACATGGCTGTCTGAGTTCCAGAGTTTATCTCCCTCTCTCTCTCTCTCTCTCTACCTCCCCCCTCCCGCCATGGCCTCTCTTAATGAAAATGTTAAGCTGAGTGGGTGAAGGAGAGAGGGAGGGAGGAAGGGGGGTCTTGGCTGGGTCTTGGGTCTTGGCTTGTTTCCAGGCCCTGGCGCTTCAGCGCCACGCTTAGTATCAGCTCAGTGCCCAAAGTAGGCATGGCCGCACCCGCTTCATAGTGACCTCTCCACTGTGACCTCTCCACGGTGACCTCTCCACTGTGACCTCTCCACTGAGGACCCCTCCTAGCTCATTCCCAGCAGACTTTTGATTTCCACTATCTCTACAGTAGCTTTATATGGCCACATTTGGGAATTGATTTGTCCAAGACAGACACACGGAGAGCCAAAGGAGTCCTCCCTGGCTGATTGAGGATGAGGTGGAGAGGAGGGGAGGCCTTGGCTCAGTCAGCTAGCCAATCAGCCAACTAGACATCAGCCAGTCAGTCAGCCAGCTAGCCAACCAACCGGTGAGTCATTCAGCCAGCTAGCCAACCAGTGTGCCAGCCAGTCTTTAGAAGGAGCATACTGTTAGCCACCACCCATTGTCTCTCTTTAATTGCTATAGCTTTAGCTCTCTCCTCTCTGTCTCTACTCTCGTTGTAGCCTGTCCCAGACATGCTGGCCAATATGTTTGTCTGCAAAGCACAGACAATCAATACTCTCCCATTTAAAGGAGTCTAAGGTCACAGATAGTGTGAATTGTTTTGTTAGATAGTCAAAGGTCAGGTAATAATATTGTTTTTAACCGCTTCCCGCCTGGAATTGATCAGTTTCATCTCCTAGATGGGAGGAGGTTGCAGCACGGGCTGACTAGCACTGTGGTTGTGCAAACTGACAGACATTTTTTACAGGTGAATTTAAAAAATGAAAAGCTGAAATGTCTTGAGTATTCAACCACTTTCTTATGGCCTAAATAAGTTCAGGAGTAAAAAGTTGCTTAAGTCACTTAAAAGTGGCTTGGTCTCACTCTGTGTGCGACAATAGTGTTTAACATGATTTTTGAATGACTACCTCACCCACATATACAATTATCTGTAAAGTCCCTTAGTCAGGCAGTGAATTTCAAACGCAGATTCAACCACAAAGACCAGGGAGGTTTTCCAATGCCTGGCAAAGAAGGGCACATTGAATATCCCTTCGAGTATGGTGAAGTTATTAATTACACACAGTCACTACAAAGATACAGACGTCCTTCCTCAGTTACCTCAGTTGCAGGAGAGGAATGGAACGGCTCAGTGATTTCTCCAGGAGGCCAATGGTGATTTTAAAACAGGTACAGAGTTTAATGGCTGTGATAGGAGAAAACTGAAGATATATCAACATTGTAGTTACGCCACAACAGTGGTCACCAACCTTTTCTGAGTAAAGATGACTTTCACAGTCAAAAAGCATGCCAAAATGTACCGCTCAGATCAGTTTTTTAAACACGACTTTAACATTAACCTAAAAAAAACAGTTGTGTAGGAATGAGGTTTGTGCAGTAGGCCTAATAGCCTACATTATCACAACCTATTGTCTATATGCTTGACACTGTTGTTGTGCTCAGACCATATTATATTTCAAAACTTGAGCTTTGATAACAAAATAGATCAGTTGGTGTAGCACTTGCGAGGCACAGCTGAGCATAAATTGGAGTAGTTTGCAAATATAGTGAATGGTCTGATCTGATCTGATGGTCATGGTGCTTTCAAGACAACTAGAAAGTCAGAGTTCTAGAAAGATGCCAGAAAGATGCCAGAGTTTCCAACTTGGTATTCTGAGTTGGATGATCGTTCAAAACTATTTTTCCCTGTTGGATCTCATTTTTTTTTGAGTTGCCAGTTGTTTGGAATGCACTAAAGTCGGAAGGCAGAGAGTTCTGAGTTGCCAGTTGTTTGGAATGCACTAAAGTCGGAAGGCAGAGAGTTCTGAGTTCCCAGTTGTTTTGAACACAGCATTAGTCTCAGTGGAGGGAGAACAAGAGCAGCAGAGGGTCTGCCTTTCACGGTCCCTGCTCTCTCCTTCCTTTTCTACGGTGAGTCTGACCAGAGGGGACACCATCTTCCACCTGATGGTGAAACTCCAGTCACACTGCACAAATTCATTTTGTTCCTATGACCAGAGAAAGGATATTCCTTGAAATATTCCTTGATATTAAACTATATACGATGAGCTGCTAATAATAATTGTAAAAATGCAAGGCTATTGATACACTTAACTACACATTCATTGCAGCTGTAGCGCAAGTGGAAGTAGGGAGAAGCGTGTTTTATGTTTTGTAGTGGTGTTGAGTAAAAACAGTGTTGACAGGTGTAAATAGAAGTCATAAAAGCAGAAGATCTTTGCTGTATTCTTTGACATTCTCTCTCTGGTCATGGTTTTAAAAGTTATGAAACCTCACATTGGCTAGTGTCAAACTTTGCTCTGACCAGGGTCGTGGAAGCTGTAGAAACGGGGATTTGAGCTATCCGATTGGCCAGTGCAGTAGGCAAAATGGATTTACCACAGATCTCCGGTCCGCCGGGCAGGCGGACTTTGTCTTTTCAGACAAATGAAATAGATCAAAATGGTGCGCAGGGCTTCTGAATCAAGTGCACCTACCACGATCTACCGGTTGGTGACCACTTCTGTACAGAAATGTTTTTTCTTCCAAAACATGCATCCTGTTTGCAACAAGGCACTAAAGTAATAATGCAAAAAATGTGGCAAAGCAATGAACTTTTTGTTATGAATACAAAGTGTTATGTTTGGGGCAAACCCAATACATCATGTCATGGGTATGCTTGTATTCGTTAAGGACTGGGGAGTTTTTCAGGATTAAAAAAGTAACAGAATGGAGCTAAGCACAGGCAAAATCCTAGAGGAAAAAACCTGGTTCAGTCTGCTTTACACCGACCACAGAGATGATCTCACCTTTCAGCTCGACAATAACCTAAAATACCAGGCCAAATCTACACTGGAGTTGCTTACCAAGAAGACAGTGAATGTTCCTGAGTGGCTGAGCTACAGCTTTGACTTAAATCTACTTGAAAATCTATGGCAAGACTAGAAAATGATTCTCTAGCAATGATCATTATCCAATTTGACAGATCTTGAATAATTTTAAGAATAATGGACAGTTGCACAATCCAGGTGTGTAAAGCTCTTAGAGACTTACCCAGAAAGACTGACAGCTGTAATCACTGGTAAGTGTTTATACAGAGTATTGACTCAGGGGTGTGAATACATATGAAAATGATTTATTTATTTATTTAATTTTCCAATACATTAGCAAAACAATTATATATATTTTTTTAATTAATGTATTATTATTATTATTTTGTACATGTTTTCACTTTGTCATTATGGGGTTTTGTGAGTAGATGGGTGAGAATTATATATATTTTGTAATCTATTTTGAATTCAGGCTGTAACACAACAACGTGGAATAAGTCAAGGGGTATGAACACTTTCTGAACAACACAGAATATTTATCTCATGAATGTCATATTTGTATTTTCGAAACTGTATAGACGGATAAGCTAACACCGTCACGAAAATGATGCACACACTTCAATGGGCCAGAAGGCCGTGTGTTGCTGTGATTCTGGATGGCCAGATAGCTAGCAACAATGACAAGAAATGGCCATGTTGGGAATCGTAGGTGGCTCATTTCAGCAAGTTTTATCTTGTTTTTGATACCATGATACCACCTTGTTTTGAGGTGTTTTGACTGTTACATTTACGCTAATATGGCTAAAGTTAGCTAGCTAGCTAACCAACAACTGTATTAGTGTATCTGAGAAACGACAAATGCTCATTGTGCAAATGTATTAATGTTTTCAATAGGGCCTGGATGATAACAGTATCATGCCAAAAAAGAAAACCCACAGCGGCCCAAACTATTTGTTTCTGTTAAAAACCTGTCGTAAAATACTGTGTGCAATAGCTTGGAAAATAAATCAATGTGACTCTGGATGACAACATAATAATGTGTGTTACCAACATTAGGGCTGTTTTCCTAAAGAAGTTAAAAATCGCTTTTCTTTGTTTTGTTTCCTTGCCACGATACTTGCCACGAGTATCGCGATACTGGTATCGTCCCAGCCCTAGTTTTCAATAAAGATTGGAGATAAAATATAGTTTGCATGTTGTCATCTAAGCCAAACAGTCTGCTTTGCCCCATAGTTGTGCACTTTTCGGGTTTGTAGTTTAACATCCAACCCGTCTATTATTCTTCATTCAAATATAATGTAATTTGTTTCAGAGCATATTATTTTTCTTCACAAAAAAAAATCCACAATTTTAATTTTAAAAGTTTGCTTTGATTATCAGAGATGCTCAGAGAGAGACGTGTCAACAGAGTGTGGGTAGCTCAGGGGGGGGTGGATATTTGTAATATGAGTGTGCGTTTGCAGACAAGCCGTTTTTGAGGGGCCTAATGAATGGCACCTGTATTGATCTCCATGGGAAATGTTTACAGTGCCTTGCGAAAGTATTCGGCCCCCTTGAACTTTGCGACCTTTTGCCACATTTCAGGCTTCAAACATAAAGATATAAAACTGTATTTGTTTGTGAAGAATCAACAACAAGTGGGACACAATCATGAAGTGGAATGACATTTATTGGATATTTCAAACTTTTTTAACAAATCAAAAACTGAAAAATTGGGCGTGCAAAATTATTCAGCCCCCTTAAGTTAATACTTTGTAGCGCCACCTTTTGCTGCGATCACAGCTGTAAGTCGCTTGGGGTATGTCTCTATCAGTTTTGCACATCGAGAGACTGACATTTTTTCCCATTCCTCCTTGCAAAACAGCTCGAGCTCAGTGAGGTTGGATGGAGAGCATTTGTGAACAGCAGTTTTCAGTTCTTTCCACAGATTCTCGATTGGATTCAGGTCTGGACTTTGACTTGGCCATTCTAACACCTGGATATGTTTATTTTTGAACCATTCCATTGTAGATTTTGCTTTATGTTTTGGATCATTGTCTTGTTGGAAGACAAATCTCCGTCCCAGTCTCAGGTCTTTTGCAGACTCCATCAGGTTTTCTTCCAGAATGGTCCTGTATTTGGCTCCATCCATCTTCCCATCAATTTTAACCATCTTCCCTGTCCCTGCTGAAGAAAAGCAGGCCCAAACCATGATGCTGCCACCACCATGTTTGACAGTGGAGATGGTGTGTTCAGCTGTGTTGCTTTTACGCCAAACATAACATTTTGCATTGTTGCCAAAAAGTTCAATTTTGGTTTCATCTGACCAGAGCACCTTCTTCCACATGTTTGGTGTGTCTCCCAGGTGGCTTGTGGCAAACTTTAAACGACACTTTTTATGGGTATCTTTAAGAAATAGCTTTCTTCTTGCCACTCTTCCATAATGGCCAGATTTGTGCAATATATGACTGATTGTTGTCCTATGGACAGAGTCTCCCACCTCAGCTGTAGATCTCTGCAGTTCATCCAGAGTGATCATGGGCCTCTTGGCTGCATCTCTGATCAGTCTTCTCCTTGTATGAGCTGAAAGTTTAGAGGGACGGCCAGGTCTTGGTAGATTTGCAGTGGTCTGATACTCCTTACATTTCAATATTATCGCTTGCACAGTGCTCCTTGGGATGTTTAAAGCTTGGGAAATATTTTTGTATCCAAATCCGGCTTTAAACTTCTTCACAACAGTATTTTGGACCTGCCTGGTGTATTCCTTGTTCTTCATGATGCTCTCTGCGCTTTTAACGGACCTCTGAGACTATCACAGTGCAGGTGCATTTATACGGAGACTTGATTACACACAGGTGGATTGTATTTATCATCATTAGTCATTTAGGTCAACATTGGATCATTCAGAGATCCTCACTGAACTTCTGGAGAGAGTTTGCTGCACTGAAAGTAAAGGGGCTGAATAATTTTGCACGCCCAATTTTTCAGTTTTTGATTTGTTAAAAAAGTTTGAAATATCCAATAAATGTCGTTCCACTTCATGATTGTGTCCCACTTGTTGTTGATTCTTCACAAAAAAATACAGTTTTATATCTTTATGTTTGAAGCCTGAAATGTGGCAAAAGGTCGCAAAGTTCAAGGGGGCCGAATACTTTCGCAAGGCACTGTATATGATACAGGAATCATTTAAGAGGCGGAGTTGACCTGGGGGAGGGGATCAAGATAGGGTATTGACGAAAGGGCCCAGACGACTGAGACTTTTGATTATCTGTACTTTACTATTTATATTTTGACAACCGAAAGTACTCGTTACATTTTGAATGCTTAGCAGGACAGGAAAATGATCAAATGCATGCACTTATCAAGAGAATACGTGGTCACCCCTACTGCCTCTGGCTTGGCATACTCACTAAACACAATTGCATCTTTTTAAAATAATCCCTGAGTGTTGGAGTATTCCCCTGGATATCCGTACATTTTAAAAACAAAAGAATGGTATCATCTGCTTTGCTTAATATAAGACATTTTAAGTGATTTATACTTTTGATACTTAAGTATATTTTAGCAATCACATTTACTTTTGATACTTAAAACCTGTTACGGCTAGACGTTCTGCTAGCGGAACATCTTGACAACATCCGGTGAAATTGCAGAGCTCAATATTCAAATTAAATTATTAGAAATATTTAACTTCCATAAACTCACAAGTGCAATACATCAAAATAAAGCTTAACTTCTTGTTAATCCAGCCGCCATGTCAGATTTCAAAAAGGCTTTACGGCGAAAGCAAACCATGCTATTACCTGAGGACAGCGCCCCATCTTACAAATGCATGACAAACATATTTCAACCAGGGAGGTGCGACACGAAAGTCAGAAATAACGATATACTTCATGCCTTACCTTTGAAGATCTTCTTCTGTTGGCACTCCAAAATGTCCCAGAAACATCACAAATGGTCCTTTTGTTCGATAAATTCCTTCTTTATATTCCCAAAATGTCGATTTATTTGGCGCGTTTGATTCAGAAATACACCGGTTCCAACTCACTTGTTTGACCTTGGGGTTTTGCCTGCCAAATAAGTTCTGTTATGGCAACTTTAGAGTGTTTTCTATCCAAATCTACCAATTATATGCATATGCTAGCTTCTGGGCCTGAGTAACAGGCAGGATACTTTGGGCACGCTTTTCATCCGAATGTGAAAATAGTGCCCCCTAGCCCAAAGAGGTTAAGTATATTTAAAACCAAATACTTTTAGACTTTTACTCAGGTAGTATTTTACTGGCTGACTCACTTTTACTTGAGTAACTTTCTATTAAGGTATTTGTACTTTTAGGACAATTGGGTACTTTTTCCACCACTGGTCATTACAGCGGGCCGCGCTAGCCCCGCTCAACCTGAAGCCCATCAATAAGCTATTATAGCCATGCAAATTGTGGCCAAATCAGAGACCTGACATATCTGTATTATATTCTTCTGAAGCCAGTGGGTTATACATCATTATCGGGAGCCAGGCAACAATATGCGTTATGCTTACTCTTGTGTTGGCGTGTCTTGCGCTGTGTGGCCTGTACAGAAAAGAGAGTGGATTTGGAAGGGTGGAGGTGGGAGGTGGGAGGCACAGGTTGGCCACTCTGGCTGCCGTGTCCCAGACCACCTCTGTTGTCTCTCTAAATTGAGGGGGGTCGGAGGGAAGAGTTGCCAGGTCGTTTACTGCCAGAGGCGGCGCGGTGTGGCTGTGGTTGATATAATGTGGGCTAAAGGCAATGTAAACACTAGGGTGACCTTCATCTCAGATGTGTCAATAGATGTACGCCGAGGACAGAGAGGGGGATTGTGGGTGATCTCGGCACAGTGCCCTGCCTGTGAAAATGAAGCCCTCGACAGCGAGTTAGGTCTGCGGCTGTGATAACCTCCGCTCCCCAGTACATTAGGTGTCCTCTGCTCCTCTACTCTGCACGCTGGAAAGGTCTCCATAAACACTGGCAACAGAGACAAACAATGTCCTATTGATTGGTGGAGGTTGGAGAGGTGAGGGTCCCTGTGCTATGGCAGCCCTGGGAGACAGTGAAAGACAGAGAGAGATAGATTATATAGAGAGAGACAGAGAGATTATATATAGAGAGAGACAGAGATATATTATATAGAGAGAGAGATAGAAAGAGAGAGGTTATATGTACACTACCATTCAAAAGTTTGGGATCACTTAGAAATGTCCTTGTTTTTTAAATAAAATATTTTTTTGTCCATTAAAATAGCATAAATTTGATCAGAGATACAGTGTAGACATTGTTAATGTTGTAAATGACTATTGTAGCTGGAAATGGCAGATTTTTAATGAAATATCTACATAGGCGTACAGAGGCCCATTATCAGCAACAATCACTCCTGTGTTCCAATGGCATGTTGTGTTAGCTAATCCAAGTTGATCATTTTAAAAGGCTAATTGATCATTAGAAAACCCTTTTGGGGGCCTCCCGGGTGGCGCAGCGGTTAAGGGTGCTGCGCCACCCATGCTGCGCCAGCTGTGCTACCAGAGACTATGGGTTCGCGCCCTGGCTCTGTCATAACCGGCCGCGACCGGGAGGTACGTGGGGCGACGCACAATTGGCCTAGCGTCGTCCGGGTTAGGGAGGGGTTGGCTGGGAGGGGTTGGCCTGTGTGCCATTGGAACACAGGAGTGATGGTTGCTGATAATGGGCCTCTGTACGCCTATGTAGATATTCCATAAAATAATCTGCCGTTTCCAGCTACAAAAGTCATTTACAACATTAACAATGTCTACACTGTATTTCTGATCAATTTTATGTTATTTTAATGGACAAAAAAATTGCTTTTTTTTCAAAAACAAGGACATTTCTAAGTGACCCCAAACTTTTGAGCAAAAAGACAGAGAGAGAGAGAGAGAGAGAGAGAGAGAGAGAGAGATAGAGATTATATAGAGAGCGAGATTATATATTGAGAAAGACAGAGAGACTATATATAGTTCGAGACAGACAGAGAGAGCGAGGTTATATATATAGAGAGAGAGATAGCAGCGTGTTTATCAGGACTCAGTAGCCTGTCACTGTCTAAGTGGCCCTGCTCTTTGATATTCCTGGCTTTGACCCTCACTGGAGTAGAAGGTCAAACTCTCCATCCTGACCTTTGACCTCAGTGCTATTCCTCACCACACACTCTCCCCCTCCCCTTATCCTACTCCTATCCGCCTGCATCGATGTCTGTTAAGGCTGTTGGCAAATTCTCTGGACCATAATGTTGTCCCAATCTCCCCTCCGCGCTGCTGAACCGAGCCCGCAGCTTGTACGCCAAGCCCCAGGTCCACCCACGCACTCACCCACCCATCTCTGATTCACCAAGCTTGCCTTATTCTAAAATGCACACATTTGCTCCACCAAGTTTTGCGACGGCTTGCAGATGGGCAGCGATTAATCAGAGAGGTAACTGTGAAGTAGTTTGCAATTAGACGGGAAGCTCTGAAGCATGCTAAATGAATCAGAAAATGAGAGACAGTACGTGTCCTGTAATTGGCTGACTCCCATGCAGCAGGTGCCAACCTACTCGACTGTGGAACAAGGTATTTAAGTCACATTAGCCGGTATAAAAATATTCCTTGATATGGAACAGTTCGATTTTCTGCTTGTTTTCACTGCCGATGTCACCGCCAGCCCATCCGCCTCGCAGTGCAATTACGACAGGCGCCACCGTGCAGGAAATGGTCTCTCGGCGATGCGTACGCCACGCCGCCTCATCGGAAAAACGCATGGAGGGAGGAAACAAAACGCAGCGTGGCAGGAAGTGGCGAGTCATTAGCGCTCCCTGGAATGAGAGGGAGTCCCTTTGTTTCATGTCACCTGCACATACTAATGGTGTTCTCACTGCCATCTGTCAGCAGCCATGTTGGAACCTCCGTATTTCCCATTGTGGGCGGGCAGGCATACATGTGTCTATTCCACAGCTAATGTTGGTCTTGGAGGGCCGAAACACTTCTGGTTTTCATCCTCTTCTTCTAATAAAGGACTAATTCAGACCTGGGACTCCTCGCAATTCACTTCCATGTGGAAACAGAAAGCAGAAGTGTTTCGGCCCTCTAGCCCTGGTCTATTCTGTGCATGGAGGCCTTTGTCTGTGTGTTTGCATCTATAGAGTTATATTTAATTCTGTATCAACGTGTAAGCAGCATGAGTGTGTGAAGCTTAGCTTTGAGCCAGGTCTCTACAGGTCTGCTTCTGAAGTCAGAAACCCTCCTCGGGGGTCCCCAACCACCGACACCTCTCAGACAAACAGGAAAAACAGGAGAGAAATTCAAAATGTATCACTGTGGAGTGTGTGTGGAGTGTGTGGGGGGGGGGGGGGGGGGGGGCTGGTTTGCCAGTTCTTGAGCTTGTTGGCTATAAGAAAGTCCCTTTTTTGTGAAGGTTGCAAAAGCCAGGCTCTTTCAGGTCTATGGAAGAAGAGGAGAAATGTAGTGATGTAGAGGTAGAGAATTCCCTTGGCTGCACGCTGCAGATCTAGCTTTAAAGTGTACTGCCTACGTGCCACACATACAGGAGGAGCGAAGCAGAGCGCAGTGTAGTGGGAGCACTAACCCAGGCTGAGGGACCGCTGAGGCCCCCAGCTCTCCTCTACATGCAGCTCCTGCTCTCGCCCTGCCTACTCTGATGTCTTCATCAGCCAGGCCTGAAGAGCCAGCCTCACCGGCGTGCTGGACTGTGCACATGGACATACACACATCATAAACAGGGTGTGAATGTGTTGTTCTCTAATTGAGAACTCTACGAAGATAGAATGAGCTCTCCAGCCAATGAGAAAACAGGCTGTTTAAGAACCAATGTCATGCACTGATTTTCCTGGTAATGAGTTAATGGGGCCACACACATATACACACACACATATATATGCACACACACATTCATGCATAGATCGGAGTACAAATCTAACCTACACCAGTGTGAATGTCAAGGGAACATTGTATTGTTCTTACTATGTCTAAACTCCTATTAGTGAGAGGTTGTCTTCACTACTTCCACATCAGTACATACACAGATATATAGCTACCGTTTATCTACATACACACCAACTAAAATAGTCTACCACAAATGACATCAACAGAGAAAAATCAACCTGATTTAATTGCCCTGACTTGTCTGTGTGACTAGTGTTTGTGTTGATTGTTTTGTGTCTCTTGTGAGGGGAAAGATACACGTTGCTACATTGTGTCTAAATGATACATTTACGGAAAGAGTAGAGCTTTGGAGCACTACCAGGAAGGTAGGGCTTTATGGAAAGGTTCATCTGTAGGGTCCTTACAGGAGGAAAACCTGGATCATGGCATGGGATCCCCCCCAGTTTAGTCCATCTGGCATGGAGTCTCTGGGAGTCTTTGCCCCCCACCCCTCATCACCCTACATACTCCCCTCAGCCAATCCTGGTCCTTCGAGACGGACCCTTCCAGGAACTTGGTAAACAATGTCTAAATCACACTGCCAACTCTCAGCCTGTCATGAAGAGTGTCGCCCTGGATGTACCACTTCTTTTATTCTCCTCCTCGCACTCTTCCTCTTCCACCTTCCCCTCCTCCTCTCCCTCCTCCTCCTCCGCCTGATCCCATTTCACAGTGTAACCAGCAGAGAAGTTTATCACAATCTCAGCACTGGCCCGGGCCCAAAGCAACGCAGGCAGGTCCCAGTCGGCTGAACTGATCCTGTGAACTCTCAACCTTTCCTGGGCTTCCTCTCCAGCTATTCCTGTATGATTTTCTAGATGGAATTCTATATTCAGCAGATGCTCGCCTTACAAAGCAAAGTGTACATGTCAAGGAACATTCAGTGCCTGGAACGATAAGCATAGATTACGAGCCGTTTGCCAGCCAGAGCCTGTTTCAAAGCTAAGCATCCATAAGCCAGAGAGCGCTGCGACAATGTCCCCCGAGTCGAAAAGGCAATTGGATTAATTTTATTTTACTTTTCTTTTTTTCTGCCATTAAGCATGGTAATGAGTAATGCTGTCTGCCTCAGCCAAGAGACTTAAGGTGGTGCGTAGCCGTCACCAGCACCAATTACTTTAGCCCTGGCAAGACCTCTTATTTTCCTTTCAGTCTCCCTTTCTCCTTCCTCTTCTTCCCCATTTTGTTCAGTATCAGGAGTTAATACGATTGGGCTCTTAACAGGCTGTGGGTGTGCTGGTCACAGTGTGGTCCCAGATGTCTCACTATCCTGGCCCCTCCAGCTCAGCACCGTGTCTCTGTGGTTGGGGGAAGGTGATCATAGCAGGACGGCAGGGTGGGGTTAGGGAGGGGACACTATTTTACAGACATATTCTCCTTCTAGGAGTTTTTCCACTGTGCTTTTGCCTCTTCATTGCTTGCTCTTTGGGGGTTTAGGCTGAGCATCTATAAAGCACTTGGTGACAACTGCTGAGGTAAAAAGAGCTTTATAAAATAAATGGGATTGATTGATAGATTTTTTTAAAAAGATATCCATAACCATTTTGTGAGTTCATTTTACGACGGGGAAAATGATCTAGGCCTACTTTGTAAATACATGTAGTTAACTGCAGTTTGAATCTTATTGAGCCCACAAAGTGAGATAGGTGGTGTGGTTTTGCTGGTGGGATAGTGAGAAGACAGTGGTTCCCCAAATATATATATTTAACAAGGCAAGTCAGTTTAGAACAAATTCTTATTTACAATGACAGCCTACCCCGGCAAAACCAGGACGACGCTGGACCAATTGTGCACCGCCCTATGGGACTCCCAATCACAGCCGGATGTGATGCAGCCTGGATTTGCACCAGGGACTGCAGTGACGCCTCTAGCACTGAGATGCAGTGTCTTAGACCACTGCGCCACTCGCAAGCAGTGGTGTCTTTCCGTATAGACCACATCTGTCTGACCAGGTAACCTTAGCTGTTGTGTTTGGCTCTGGTCTTACAGCAGCCCGTTGCTGGGGCGATGACAGGTATGATGCTCCATGTCATGTGAGCAGAGAGAATACAGTTGAAGTCGGAAGTTTACTTACACCTTAGCCAAATACATTTAAACCCAGTTTTTCACAACTCCTGACATTTAATCCAAGTAAAAAATTCCCTGTCTTAGGTCAGTTAGGATCACCACTTTATTTTAAGAATGTGAAATGTCAGAATAATAGTAGAGAATTATTTATTTCAGCTTTAATTTCTTTCATCACATTCCCAGTAGGTCAGACGTTTACATACACTCAATTAGTATTTGGTAGCATTGCCTTTAAATTGTTTAACTTGGGTCAAATGTGTCAGGTAGCCAGCCTTCCACAAGCTTCTTATTGACTGATTGACTCAAATGATGTCAATTAGCCTATCAGAAGCTTCTAAAGCCATCATGACATCATTTTCTGCAATTCTCTAAGCTGTTTAAAGGCACAGTCAACTTAGTGTATGTAAACTTCTGACCAACTGGAATTGTGATACGGTGAATTATATGTGAAATAATCTGTCCGTAAACAATTGTTGGAAAAATGACTTGTTACATGCACGAAGTAGATGTCCTAACCGACTTGCCAAAACTATAGTTTGTTAACAAGACATTTGTGGAGTGGTTGAAAAACAAGTTTTAATGACTCCAACCTAAGTGATTGTAAACTTCCGACTTCAACTGTCTGTGCTAAATGTGACCTATCAGCTCTGCGGTCTGCTCAGGAGGGAAGGGTCTGGAACATTCCACTCTACTCCTACAGTAGCTGTGTTGTATTAACATTCCTCCTCTCTACTCCTACAGTAGCTGTGTTGTATTAACATTCCTCCACTCTACTCCTACAGTAGCTGTGTTGTATTAACATTCCTCCACTCTACTCCTACAGTAGCTGGGGTGTATTAACATTCCTCCTCTCTACTCCTACAGTAGCTGTGTTGTATTAACATTCCTCCTCTCTACTCCTACAGTAGCTGTGTTGTATTAACATTCCTCCTCTCTACTCCTACAGTAGCTGTGTTGTATTAACATTCCTCCACTCTACTCCTACAGTAGCTGGTGTGTATTAACATTCCTCCACTCTACTCCTACAGTAGCTGGTGTGTATTAACATTCCTCCTCTCTACTCCTACAGTAGCTGGGGTGTATTAACATTCCTCCACTCTACTCCTGCAGTAGCTGTGTTGTATTAACATTCCTCCTCTCTACTCCTACAGTAGCTGTGTTGTATTAACATTCCTCCACTCTACTCCTACAGTAGCTGGGGTGTATTAACATTCCTCCACTCTACTCCTACAGTAGCTGGGGTGTATTAACATTCCTCCACTCTACTCCTACAGTAGCTGTGTTGTATTAACATTCCTCCACTCTACTCCTACAGTAGCTGTGTTGTATTAACATTCCTCCACTCTACTCCTACAGTAGCTGTGTTGTATTAACATTCCTCCACTCTACTCCTACAGTAGCTGTGTTGTATTAACATTCCTCCACTCTACTCCTACAGTAGCTGTGTTGTATTAACATTCCTCCACTCTACTCCTACAGTAGCTGGGGTGTATTAACATTCCTCCACTCTACTCCTACAGTAGCTGGGGTGTATTAACATTCCTCCACTCTACTCCTACAGTAGCTGGGGTGTATTAACATTCCTCCACTCTACTCCTACAGTAGCTGGGGTGTATTAACATTCCTCCACTCTACTCCTACAGTAGCTGGGGTGTATTAATTAGTGCACACCGTACATTTTGTAACGGAGACAAGCTTTTCTTATTGGATAAGTTCAGGTTAGTCCGTCTGCGTTTCAGCCTGGTGAATTTACCCCTGTTCTCCTGCACTTGTTTACACACGGTTATCCTGAAAGACAGAGAGTTTGTAGTTGGAACTGAAGAGTGCAGTGATTTGGCTGCTCTGTGAGGATTTTAACTTGCTTTATTAAAGTATTGTGTGTGTGTGTGTGTGTGTGTGTGTGTGTGTGTGTGTGTGTGTGTGTGTGTGTGTGTGTGTGTGTGTGTGTGTGTGTGTGTGTGTGTGTGTGTGTGTGTGTGTGAGTGAGACACATCACACTGTCGTTGACCCTGTCAGACAGGGATGGCCCTTTTAACTACAGGCACCCTGATGCCAACCTCTGGTTTAATTTATTTACAGTCCCCAGTGGGAGGAAGCTGCTTATTCTGCCTGCCAGCCCACCTGGTCTCTATTTCTACATTTAGGCTACACCACCCCTCTGTCTTTCTCGCTATTAGCCTGCCTGCCCAGGTCCATAAGCCACTCTGAGGACATACATTGCAAACAGTACCATACCTAGCCTAAACTACACCCCACCCCAGACTGGCCATAAGTCATGCCAGAGGCCCTGTGCTAGTGGTGCCCACAGGTCAGGGGCACTGCCAAAGGTGCTATGAGTGACGTGGCACTCTGGCTGACCCCGGCTCTTGGCAGGGCAGCCTGTTTAATGAGATTAGCTGGGTAATGCCGACTCTGTGTCTGTTTCTCTCGCTGGGGCCTCATTTTTTAGCCAGCTAAACGGGTTGTGCCAGCGTTCACGGGTCGAGAGCAGGACAAGCCCAACATGCCTACTGCCCGCCTGCCTGCTCGCCCGCCTGTCTTCCCAGGGCGTGACACAGGGGGCACTGGGCACTCAGGTATGGGTCTACCCCTGGTGGCCTGGGCTAGGATCAGACAGCGCTCTGCTCTCTCTCCCCCCACCTCCCTCCAGCCCCCACAGGAAACCTCGCGGCCAAGGAAGGACTCCAGGCTCCCATGTGTCCGTGTGATTGGCTCTGTGCATGGGAGCGTGCCATGCAAAGCTGCTCTCTGTACCACCCCGCAAAGACACACAGACTTACACCCCACCCAGCCACGAGCTATACACGCTCCACGGCTGTACGCTGGCTGGTAATACCCCTTCAGGACAGAGTCCACTTTGTCTCAGCCCTTTGTGTTGTGGAGGTTGAGACTCGTTGAGTAGCGTATTCGACAGGAGTGACACTAAATGGCCATTAACGGGCTGTGACTCTGTATCTGTGTGGGTGTTCAAGTCATCAGACAAACAGACAGTCTGGGCCTCCCATAGCTATAGAGGGGTCAGTTTCGGCGCTGCCCATGTCTGACAGCTCCTCAGACGGTGACAGCCCAGCCCAGCGTACCCAGCTCAGCCCGGCCGAAGGTGTGGATCAGGAACACCTGTGTGGCTCTGGCCCCGTGGCACAGACAGGGTCGTATGTGTGTGTGTGTGTGCGTGCGTGTGTGTGTGCGTGCGTGCGTGCGTGCGTGTGTGTGTGTGTGTGTGCATTGACGCTAAAGGAACTGGATGATCACATTACGTGGACAATATATTTACAATATCACCCAGTTGTCCTTGCTGCTTCTCATTAGCAATCATGTCCCCCCCCCCCCCGTCTGTCTGTCTTCCTCTATGTCCTCGAGGGAATGGGACGGATGGGTATGTCACACTCAGCCAAGAACAATATTTAGATATTTGGATTAGATTTATCATAATCTCTCTGTCATATTACACACAAACACACACACACATGCACACACACACACACACACACACAGCTGTAAAAGGATGGAACTAATAGACACATAATGGGAAGGAAGTGGATTAAGACCCCCAAGCTCTAAAGAAAACAAGGAGCTAACCTGCATAAAATCAGGTCAGGAGTATTTCACCCATATTGCATTATCCAGCAAACCATAAACGTTCCCAGGACATTGTGGAATGTTTTTGTTATGTTACCATTTGGTTTTGAAATCACATTATTACAACATGTAGAATGTTATCTGACCATTTTTATAACATCAGTCAGGCAAGGGTGATGTTCCAGGAATGTTCTGACAACGTTGCCCCACATCGTTGCGTGGAAAACATTCAATTATATTATTACTTTCTAAAAGACCACAACCAGAGTTGTGTTGTTGTTTTGGGGCTTCTGGGAAGGGGAAGCAGAGCAAGTCTAAATCAAGGGTGATCTAATGACTGTCCATTCCATTTAGCTCTGCTGTCACCAGCTGCAGTCTGACATCAGTTTGAATCACAACTCACCTTAATGTCTCCTGAAGATGTTATTTGTGTGTGTGTCTGTTTGTGTGCATGTACCCCAGACCAGGTGTTGTCTGTGTCAGGGCGAGGTGCCCAGCCCTAGGCCTGTAGGGAGGCCGATCACAGTGTAACCCAACAGGGACACCAGGGCAGGATGGTCTCCAGCCATATGGTGGAGGTCCATGTGCAGCTCACCCCCAGCCAGCCTGGACTAGCCAGCCTGGACCAGCCAGCCTGGACCAGCCAGCCTGAACCCCACCACAACACTGGAGGCAGGCTGGGGGCCTTCTAGAGTCCTCAAACACCCATGGGCTTTCTCTCTCTCACTCTCTCGCTCTCTCTGTCTCTCATGTGGCAGAGAGCGAGAGACCGACAGAGACAGGTAGAGAGAAAGAGAGGGAAGGAGAGATGTAGTTAGAAACATGGATTGTGTGTGAGAGAGATGGGAAGAGAGTGTGAGATTGAGAGACACAGGAGAAGAAGTCAGGAGAGAGAGGTGGAAGAAGATGTTCTCTGTGGACTGTGCTGTTGTAACATCACACCGGTGCATCCCTGATGGGAGAAAACTGAGCGCTCTCCCTCGTTCACCTGGGGAAAAGAGAAGCATTCACAGGATGGAAAACACATGAGGAGATTGAGAGACGAAAGGAAAAAACACTATTCCCCCCAGAGCAGGAATGGAGAAATTTCTGCTGGCGCAAACATTCTGCAGTCAGATAGCAGGAGAGAGAACCGAGAGAGCGGAGGAGTGTGGAGACTGAAGAGAATGAGTAAAAAGAGAGAAGGAGGGGAATGGTAAGAGGAGGGGAAAGTGTGATGAAAGGGTGGGAAAGAGGAGAGGATTGTGTTTGAACGGCTGAAGTGGTGTCGAGGTCAGAGTGATGGATTTGTAACCATTTGGGTTTAAGCAGACAGGACAGGGCTGCTGTGGACCATACTGTAGAATGAGTCATCAGTAAGAATGATGCCCATCCATACAATGTCAATGACTCTGAATGTACACTGTCAACTTCACCTCCCCTTTACCATTGTGCCCTCTTCCTTATATAGGGCACTAATTTTGACCAAAGCCCTATGGACCCTGGTCAAAAGGAGTGCACTGCATAGGAAATAGGGTGCCATTTGAGACGTTCACCATGTAAGACTGTTGTCCTTGACACTCGCTGAGCCTTACCCCTCCTAAATATAAACCTATCACTAGGGCAATCGACTCGGAGATGCATAACGATGGACGTTTGACCGGTGACAGACAACCGCGGTCAGAGGTGGGACACCCAGCGTCCCAACATCCCCTAAATGTCCAAACGTCGCCCTATTGTCCAAACTTCCCCCTAATGGGCTAATAACTTCCCCCTAATGTCCAAACGTCCCCCTATTGTCCAAACGTTGCCCTATTGTCCAAACGTCCCCCTAATGTCCCAACATCCCCTAAATGTCCAAACGTTCCCCTATTGTCCCAACATCCCCTAAATGTCCAAACGTTCCCCTATTGTCCAAACGTCCCCCTATTGTCCAAACGTCCCCCTAATGTCCAAACGTCCCCCTATTGTCCAAACGGCCCCCTATTGTCCAAACGTCTCCCTATTGTCCAAACATCTCCCTAATGTCCAAACGTCCCCCTATTGTCCAAACGTCCCCCTATTGTCCAAACGTCCCCCTATTGTCCAAACATCCCCCTAATGTCCAAACGTCCCCCTATTGTCCAAACGTCCCCCTAATGTCCAAACATCCCCGTAAGTGTGATCATTTCTTAAGTGCCGTGTCAGTGCACTGAAGGGATAGATGAGACAGACGAGTGGGGCTTTGGTGGGGTGGGTAGGTTATAAGTGTGGGGTAACCTAAGTGCTTAATTTCAGATGCCACTGCAGCGTGGGGGTCACCGGAGTGGCCCTGATGGGGGTCAGATACGTGGGCGGGAAACGGGCGGTCACAGCCCCCCACCATCACAGCGGCCGTAAATACAGAATACACTAACCGGTTGTAAAATACGAGGCAGCCATCTCTTCTTTCAGGATTGGATAGGAGGGAGGGAGGAAGGGAGTGTGGGCGGGAGTGGGTGGGAGGAGGAGGGGGGTACTTATCGGTTATGGAGGCAAAGACTGGGTTAGGGAGGAGGTTTTAACACACTACTTCAACCCTTGGGGGCTGTACAGTTGAAAGTCATTGCAGCAGGCGTGCAGAATCCTAGCAGCCCGTTGCTGTGTGGAGAGGGGGCATAGCCAAGCTATAAAAAGTGAAATCATATCACTTAGCAGCTGAGTGCAGATAAAGCCGTGTTTGAACTCGGAGGCATAAATTATACATTGTAAACAGAGCAGTGGGAGACCTTGGCTTAAATTATGACAGAGGGTAGTTTTTCTCCTCTTCTCTCTCTCTCTCGCTCTCTCTTTCCGTCTCTCTCACTCACTCTCTTCCTGTCTCTCTCACTCACTCTCACTCACTCTCTTCCTGTCTCTCTCCCTCACTCACTCTATTCCCATATCTCTCTCTCTCTCTCTATTCCCATATCTCTCTCTCTCTCTATTCCCATCTCTCTCTTGCTCTCTCTCTAACACTCTCACTCTCTTCCCGTCTCGCTCTCTCACTCACTCACTCTTCTCGTCTCTCTCACTCACTCACTCACTCACTCACTCACTCACTCACTCACTCACTCACTCACTCTATTCCCATATCTCTCTCTCTCTATTCCCATATCTCTCTCTCTCTATTCCCATATCTCTCTCTCTCTCTATTCCCATCTCTCTCTTGCTCTCTCTCTAACACTCTCACTCTCTTCCCGTCTCGCTCTCTCACTCACTCACTCTTCCCGTCTCTCTCACTCACTCACTCACTCTATTCCCATATCTCTCTCTCTCTATTCCCATATCTCTCTCTCTCTCCCACACCAGCTTTGCTATGCTCCTTGATTACAGAGAAATTGCTCTTTCAAAGTTAATGTTTAATGTATCTCTCTTAACATTGTGATAATGCGCTGGGCTGATTTAACCCCCACTGTAAAGAGTAAACGTCTGCGTTGTATAATGTGGAGACTCACCCCTCTTTGTGTATCAAATGCAGCGTGCTGATGGAAAAACTTAAATAAAATTCTCCACGCCATCCCCTGACTCACACACACCTTTTCTCTCTCTCTCCCTCTTACACACACACATGCGTGTGTGCATGCAGGTAGCCTAGTGGTTAGAGCGTTGGACTAGTAACCGAAAGGTTGCTAGATTGAATCCCCGAGCTGACAAGGTAAAAATCTGTCGTTCTGCCCCTGAACAAGGCAGTTCACTGTTCCTAGGCCGTCATTGAAAATAAGAGTTTGTTCTTAAACTGACTTTCCTAGTTAAATAAAGGTAAAATAAACACACAAAAACACACATGCAGCCAGTCCTTCCCAGGCTATGTTATCTAGGACTGGTGTTTTACCTGTCAACGAGGAGGGGAGGGAGGGAGCAGGTTTACATGGCCTGATCAATAGGAGCTGCTGCAGGGTTAAAGTTTGGTATTTTTAAAGCGCTCTGTCCCTCCTGACAAGTGAGAAGGTATTGATCATTTTATTCTATTTGCCGTTTGCCTGCTCGGTCTCTCTCTGCTCTGCAGTCGATAGAGGGGGGATTGAGAGGGTCAGTTTATCCTCTGACCCTCCCTCCTGCGTATGGGCCTGACTGTGCCTGTTGTAACCCATGCCTCACATCCCTGATACAATTTTGATTATTTGCGAAGTGCTGCAGGGTCAGGGCCAATGTGTGAGTGTGTGTGTGTAGAGCCGGCTGATGCTGTCAGATAAGGTCTTAAGCCCTGTTGTTGTGGCTGTCCTAGCCCTTGTTTAACCTGCGCACATGCCCGTGTGTGCGCGTGCCCGTGTGTGTGTGCGTGGTGCTGACTGATGCTGTCAGATAAGATCTTAAGCCCTGTTGGCGTGGCTGTCCTAGCCCTTGTCTAGCACGTGTGTGTTTCCCAGGTCGGGTACTGACAGTGTCTCGTCCTCTAGAGATCACTCTGACCTGGACACCACTACGACCTGGACACTCTATGACCTTGCACTGTGTGGCGGGTACTTGTGTGTTGGTGTGTTTCAGGGTAGTAAGCAACATCCCTGTATACTTGTGTGGATTTCACTATTAATGTATTGTGTGTGTTGTGAATTAGCATTTGTGTTGCGTTGCTCATCAGTGTTTCTTCATTTCAGGGAGTTAGTGTGGGGATCAGACAACCCAGACAGGCTTCTCCTCAGAGAGAAAGGCGAGAAGGAGAGGGGGAGCGAGAGAGACAGAGAGATAATTATTCTCTTTCTGACTCACATTCAATGAAAACTGCATACAGCTGCCTATCAAAGGTTAACTCTTCCCACAGTTTGTTTATGCTACAAAGGAGAGACATTCAGGCGGCTGCTTTTTGTGTTTTGTTTGGATGTTTTCCACATTGTTCTGACCCGTGTTTGACCCAGGACTTTGTTTTCCTAAAGTTAACTTTCAATCATAAAAGCCAGCTGTTGTTTTTGTTTGGTTGTGAACATCTCTCCACTAGCCTCCATCTGAGTCCACATTCCCTGCAAGC
Source organism: Oncorhynchus mykiss (assembly GCF_057628025.1). NCBI lineage: Eukaryota > Metazoa > Chordata > Actinopteri > Salmoniformes > Salmonidae > Oncorhynchus > Oncorhynchus mykiss. The sequence continues at coordinate 13,674,124 of NC_143027.1, read as the reverse complement.
TGCTTCTGACACATGAGATTCACAGTTGCAATTTACAGTCGTACTTTTAAAGCGTATCAGATCACTTCAGTGACTCGGGAGAAAGCAGCTGATATTAGACATGTATTTATGGGTTTATATTATCTCCATGGTCTGTGGTATGCACCTTTGTTCGACGCTCTTCTGCCCGTTTGCTTCCAACATTACCATGGGTTTCGGTTCATTTCCCAAGACTCCAACTTTACAAGACTAATGTTTCTGTATACAGTTTATCTGTTGAATTCAATTGTATTTGAATACTAACTATGGTCAAAAATGTATTGCTTTGGGAAAATGTATTGAGTTGGGAAGATACAGATGTTTTTAGTAGACAAAAGTTGAAGTCAGAAGTTTACATACACTTAGGTTAGAGTTATTAAAACTAATTTTTCAACCACTCCATAAATTTCTTGTTAACAAACTACAGTTTTGGCAAGTCGGTTAGGACATCTACTTTTTTGCATGAAACAAGTAATTTTTCCAACATTTGTTTAAGGACAGATTATTTCACTTATAATTCACTGTATCACAATTCCAGTGGGTCAGAAGTTTACATACACTAAGTTGACTGTACTTTTAAACAGCTTGGAATTTTCCAGAAAATGTCATGGCTTTAGAAGCTTCTGATAGGCTAATTGACATCATTTGAGTCAATTGGAGGTGTACCTGTGGATGTATTTCAAGGCCTACCTTCAAACTCAGTGCCTCTTTGCTTGACATCATGGGAAAATCAAAAGAAATCAGCCAAGACCTCAGAAAATAAATACTATATTTCCACAAGTCTGGTTCATCCTTGGGAGCAATTTCCAAACGCCTGAAGGTACCACGTTCATCTGTACAAACAATAGTACGCAAGTATAAACACCATGGGACCATGCAGCCGTCATACCACTCAGGAAGGAGATGCGTTCTGTCTCCTAGAGATGAACGTATTTTGGTTTAAAAAGTGCAAATCAATCCCAGAACAACAGCTGGGGGAAACAGGTACAAAAGTATCTATATCCACGGTAAAACGAGTCCTATATCGACATAGCCTGAAAGGCCGCTCAGCAAGGAAGAAGCCACTGCTCCAAAACCACCATAAAAAAGCCAGACTACGGTTTGCAACTGCACATGGGAACAAAGATTGTACTTTTTGGAGAAATGTCCTCTGGTCTGATGAAACAAAAATAGAACTGTTTGGCCATAATGATCATTGTTATGTTTGGAGGAAAAAGGGGGAGGCTTGCAAGCCGAAGAACACCATCTCAACCGTGAAGCACGGGAGTGGCAGCATGATGTTGTGGGGGTGCTTTGCTGCAGGAGGGACTGGTGCACTTCACAAAGTAGAATGCATCATGAGAAGGAAAATGATGTAGATATATTGAAGCAACATCTCAAGACATAGTCAGGAAGTTAAAGCTTGGTCGCAAATGGGTCTTCCAAATGGACAATGACCCCAAGCATACTTCCAAAGTCATGGCAAAATGGCTTAAAGACAACAAAGTCACAAAGCCCGAACTCAATCCTATAGAAAATGTGTGGGCAGAACTGAAAAAGCGTGTGCGAGCAAGGAGGCCTACAAACCTGACTCAGTTACACCAGCTCTGCCAGGAGGAATGTGCCAAAATTCACCCAACTTATTGTGGGAAGCTTGTGGAAGGCTACCCGAAACATTTGACCCAAGTTAAACAATTTAAAGGCAATGCTACCAAATACTAATTGAGTGTACGTAAACTTCTGACTCACTGGGAATGTGATGAAAGAAATACAAGCTGAAATAAATCATTCTCATGGGAACAAAGATTATTCTGACATTTCACATTCTTAAAATAAAGTGGTGATCCTAACTGACATACTAGGATTAAATATCAGGAATTGTGAAAAACTGAGTTTAAATGTATTTGGCTAAGGTATATGTAATCTTCCGACTTCAACTGTAGCTCACCTATTTGGGAGCAGTAAATGTTTCCCTTATTCACCTACACACAATATACCGCATTCCCACATACTTTACTCTCTGTCTCACACACGCAAACACACACACTTGAGGCCACATGTTGTAGCGCTGCCTGGGAAAGTGATAGTTGGTGAAAGGAAGCTCTGGAGAGTGAGTTGTCTCTTCAGATGTCATGGAGGGGTGCCTCTCTCTCTACCTCTCTTTCTCTCTATCCTCCCCTTTCTTCCTCTCTCCTCCTCCCCCTCCCCATTTTCTCTCTCCTCCTCCCCCTCTCCCTTTTCTCTCGCCCTGTCTCTCTTGTTCCCACTTGCTCTCTCAAATCATGCTGGCCTCCAGTGGTATCCAGACAGGCCAAGGACAAAGTGGAGATAGTGTGCTAGCAGAGAACAGGGGTTTGTTTTATGTGGAGCTGTGGCAGTGCTCTTTGATGCTGCTCCTCTCCTCAGCCCTGACAGATCATAGCCTTCCCTCCCTCCCTCCCTCCCTCAGCTCCTCGACCCTAGCTAGCTAGCCCGCTACACCTCACCACTGTAGAGTACATAGCACAGGTCACACACACACACAACATATACACACCATGATCCCAGACATCACAAACATAACTTAAACATAAACACTCAGCCTCAGACGTGCTCATGGTCTCTCTCACACACACACACACACACACACACACAGATATTGCTGACCCCGAGATGCCGGCCCCCCCACCACACACACGCACACTACATGCACACAGACACACACACTACACACACACACTACATACACACAGACACACACCACTACACACACACACATAAAGAGACCCCGGAGCCAGACTGCTGCTGTCTGAATGTAATGCCGCTGAAACAAAGAGGGGAAATCCTCCTTACACAAGCCCGTCCATCACTGGGCCATCTCGCTACCCCGGCACACGTGGGCGCCTCCACCCCATTCCATAATGCCTCCCTCCTCCCCAGACCCCTGGCTCCAGTCGGAGTCACCTGGCACAGGGAAACACGCAGACAGGAAGCTGGAGTGAAGTCTCTGTCGGGCTGTGCCTCCGCAGTCACTATGGACTGATCACAGCTGGACCGATCCACTTCCTCCTCCTCTCTAGTAAACAGTCCCCTTACATCTGAAGACCTTCCGCCATGCTCAGTGTAACATCGCTCATGTTTTGATGTGAGTGGGAATGTGTCTGCGGTCAGGGTGTGTGTGTGTGTGGAAGCTGCGTACTAGGTGGTTGCTGTGTGTGTGTGTGTGTGTGTGTGTGTGTGTGTGTGTGTGTGTGTGTGTGTGTGTGTGTGTGTGTGTGTGTGTGTGTGTGTGTGTGTGTGTGTAAGCTGCGTACTTGGTGGTTGCTGTGTGTGTGTGTGTGTGTGTGTGTGTGTGTGTGTGTGTGTGTGTGTGTGTGTGTGTGTGTGTGTGTGTGTGTGTGTGTGTGTGTGTGTGTGTGTGTGTGTGTGTGTGTGTGGAAGCTGCGTACTTGGTGGTTGCTGTGTGTGTGCGTGCGTGCGTGTGTGTGTGCTTGTGTGCGTGTGTGCGTGTGTGTGTGTGTGTGTGGATGCTGCGTACTTGGTGGTTGCTGTGTGTGTGCGTGTGTGTGTGCGTGTGTGTGTGGAAGCTGCGTACTTGGTGGTTGCTGTGTAGAGCATTAACAGTGTGTTCCATTGGTTTCATCTGATCCCAACGACTGCAGATCTTCATCATAGAGGAGGACCGTTTCGACCTGTCGCCTTGTTTATGTTCTCCTCTCAATCTTTCCCTGCCGCTCTGTTTGCCTTCAGACACACACACGCAGAGGGGTTGTCCCCTGCTCTCGCTGAGTGTGTGTGAACTCCATTAGCACATTCCCAGATAGGGCCAGGGTTCTCTTATCTGTGGTCACATATTAATTACACTTTGTTCCCTTAAGTGATCTATTTCAGAACCGCCCTTCGCCGCCGACTCCAGCCTATCTCGACCCTCACCCCAGCTCTCCCCGTCTCCTCACCCCTCTGATAAGAGCTCTAATGTGGGGCTGGCTGGGTCACGCCCCCCTCTCCACCTTCCATACATAACCAGTTGTCTGTCTGTCTGTTCATGGCAGGACAGGCGCCTCCAAGCTCACCTCTAACATGGTGACAACAAGATGGCCGCCCACGCACCCCTCCCTCCTCTGTCTGGGGAATGTATAGACACACATGAACCGCAGCGGGGGTCTAGTAAACGCGCTTGCACACACACACACACAGATCTTGTACCACATTTAACACTGTGAAAGCTGTGACAGAAACAAAGTAATTTATTAATTACCTCCTAAACCTCAACACTGTGCTAACCCCAGGTATACCAGCCAGTCACTTCTTATCCACACACATCAATTCTCACACTCCACCACAGCCAGCGCCACATGGCTAGTACACACAAAACACACACACATAGAGAAAAGCAGAGCCTTGTGAGCTCTGGCCCATGGTAAGGGTGACACCCCTACACACACATACACACACCCTCTCTCTCTCTCTCTCTCTCTCTCTCTCTCTCTCTGTCTCTCTCTCTCTCTCTCTCTGTCTATCTCTCTGTCTCTCTCTCTGTCTATCTCTCTGTCTCTCTCTCTGTCTCTCTATCTCTCTCTCTCCGTCTCCGTCTCTCTCTCTCTCTCTCTTACTCAGTCACTCACCCACACACTCCAGATAAATACATACAGTATATTTTGCTGCTAGCTCCTTAGTTGTGTTATTATTTTAGTGTTTCTTTGTCTTATTTACTGGAAATGTCTTTACTCATAAGACTTATGAGCTCATTTTGTGTAGCCTCTGTGCATGTTTTTTTATTCCGAGGTGTATGTCTCCAGTGTTTGTGGCCTGTGCGTTGGGGAGATGCTAAGTTGTGAGAAGCTGCCAGCGGTAGGCAAGCGAGTGGTGTTTTAATTGTTGCCGGCGTGGCCCCGGTGGGGTTAGACATGGTAACGTGTGGGAGCGGAGCTCACTGTCTTTCAGCACTCCGTCTCACCTGAGCCCCAACGGGCCTTGGGTGATTCACTGTTAGAAATGACAGGAAACCGCAGCTCTGTGTGTGTGTGTGTGTGTGTGTGTGTGTGTGTGTGTGTGTGTGTGTGTGTGTGTGTGTGTGTGTGTGTGCGCGCGCGCGCGCCAAGGCATTGTTCTGAAGTGTAGGGAGGGATGTTGTGAGGGTCTTTGAAGGCATCGTCTTTAAGCATTAGGGAGGTGTGTGCTCTCCCTCGTATTGTGTCAAAGTAGAGCAGAGGTTGTGTGTGAGAGTGTATGTGAATGTGTGAGTGTATTGTGTTTAAGTAGAGGGGAGGGGAGAGAGAGTGTGTAGTGAGAGTGAAGGTGGTGGTTGAGACTGTCTGGGGCTCAGTCCTGGAGACCCAGTAACAGCTTGTGTTTCTCAGTCTCACTGTGTGTATGTGTGTGTGTATATGGGATGGCTTATTATGTTTAAGAGCAAAGGTGTGTGTGTGCGTGCGTACGTACGTACGTATATGTGAATGTCTGTGTGTGCATGTGTGTGAGGGTGTCTGTGTTTGGCAGGGTTGTGTGGGGCTCCATCGTGACCCTGGCTCTGGATCCTGTTATCCTGCTAATGGACAGTCTTTATGGGCCTCCCTTAGACACTCACTTCTTTTGAGCCACACTAGGGCTGGGCATGGAAACAGACCATTCCCCCTCAATGGGCCAAAAACAAAACCGTGTCAGGCGAGCTAGCAGACCCAGAGTGTTTACCATTGAAATCCCCACTGATGATGACCCAGATCAAACACAGGGCCTGACAGAGAGGCAGACCTTATGTTTACATTGACAGCCTCTTTTCATACACTCTACTAATCTTGGTGCACACAGATAGATGTAGTGTACTAAACTGACATCCATAAAATCTCTGTTCAGGTGGGAATTTCACTGCAGAATGAGTTATTACAGACCCGTAGCACTCACGTCCGTAGCCATGAAGTGCTTTGAAAGGCTGGTAATGGCTCACATCAACACCATTATCCCAGAAACCCTAGACCCACTCCAATTTGCATACCGCCCAAACAGATCCACAGATGATGCAATCTCTATTGCACTCCACACTGCCCTTTCCCACCTGGACAAAAGGAACACCTATGTGAGAATGCTGTTCATTGATTACAGCTCAGCGTTCAACACCATAGTACCCTCAAAGCTCATCACCAAGCTAAGGATCCTGGGACTAAACACTTCCCTCCTTAACTGGATCCTGGACTTCCTGACAGGCCGCCCCCAGGTGGTGAGGGTAGGTAGCAACACATCTGCCACGCTGATCCTCAACACTGGAGCTCCCCAGGGGTGCGTGCTCAGTCCCCTCCTGTACTCCCTGTTCACCCACGACTACATGGCCAGGCACGACGAAACCTGGCCGGGTGGTGCCAGAATCACACCCTATCCCTCAACGTAACCAAGACTAAGGAGATGATTGTGGACTACAGGAAAAGAAGCACCGAGCACGTCCCCATTCTCATCGACGGGGCTGTAGTGGAGCAGGTTGAGAGCTTCAAATTCTTTGGTGTCCACATCAAAAACAACTAGATTGGTCCAAACACACCAAGACAGTCGTGAAGAGGGCACGACAAAGTCTATTCCCCCTCAGGAAACTAAAAAGATTTGGCATGTGTCCTGAGATCCTCAAAAGGTTCTATAGCTGCAACATCAAGAGCATCCTGACCGGTTGCATCACTGCCTGGTATGGCAATTGCTCGGCCTCCGACCGCAAGGCACTTCAGAGGGTAGTGCGTACGGCCCAGTACATCACTGGGGCAAAGCTGCCTGCCATCCAGGACCTCTACACCAGACGATATCAGAGGAAGTCCCTAAAAATTGTCATAGACCCCAGCCACCCCAGTCATAGATTGTTCTCTCTACTACCGCATGGCAAGCGGTACCGGAGTGCCAAGTCTAGGACAAAAAGGCTCTTCAACAGTTTTTACCCCCAAGCCATAAGACTCCTGAACAGGTAACCAAATGGTTACCCGGACTATTTGCATTGTGTGCCCCCCAACCCCTCTTTTACGCTGCTGCTACTCTCTGTTTATCTTATATGCATAGCCACTTTAACTATACATTCATGTACATACTACCTCAATTGGCCCGACCAACCAGTGCTCCCGCACATTGGCTAACCGAGCTATCTGCATTGTGTCCCACCACCCGCCAACCCCTCTTTTTACGCTTCTGCTACTCTCTGCTCATCATATACAGCTGTATGCATAGTCACTTTAACGATACCTACATACTACCTCAATAAGCCTGACTAACAGGTGTCTGTATAGAGCCTTGCTACTCTTTTATCAAATGTCTTTCTACTGTTGTTTTATTTCTTTACTTACCTACACACACACACCTTTTTTTCCCTCACTATTGGTTAGAGCCTGTAAGTACGCATTTCACTGTAAGGTTGTATTCGGCGCAAGTGACAAATAAACTTTGATTTGATTTATTGATAAATGATTCTATGTATTCCATCGATACAGGTTGTTGATTCAAGCCATACACCGTGGTTGATGCCACTTGTTTTTCAAAGGTGGATATACAGTTCCTGTCCGAAATAAGTTCAACCTCGCTGCGGTAAAAACAAACAATTGCCACAATAACATGTTTCTGTCCTCCTGATCAAATACCAATACCTTCTAGATATTAATTCCTATTGATCAATGGTATTAATTCATCTGCATACCATCAATTACCACCTTCTACAGTCCAGTCGTTATTGTCAAAGCCTCACATTTTGCAGCTGTAATATTAGACGTTAGAACGTGTTTCATTTTGTTGTAATATTACAATCAAACATGCATTGATGCTTGCTATGGCACCTGTTCCGCGCTGCATGGGTCCCTTCACGATAAAACATTCAGGAAATGTAGCTTCTTATAGGCAGGGACTATATTGTGTCCTTGGTAAGGTTTGAATGGTCTATATTGCACAGTTCCAACAATACCATTTTGAACAGAAGACTGAGAGTGAAGATTGAGAGTGAAGATTGAGAGTGAAGACTGAGAGTGAAGACTGAGAGTGAAGACTGAGAGTGAAGACAGAGTGAAGACTGAGAGTGAAGACAGAGTGAAGACTGAGAGTGAAGACAGAGTGAAGACTGAGAGAAGACAGAGTGAAGACAGAGTGAAGACTGAGAGTGACGACAGAGTGAAGACTGAGAGTGAAGACTGAGAGTGAAGACTGAGAGTGAAGACTGAGAGTGACGACTGAGAGTGAAGACTGAGGGTGAAGACTGAGAGTGACGACTGAGAGTGACGACTGAGAGTGACGACTGAGAGTGACGACTGAGAGTGAAGACTGAGAGTGAAGACTGAGAGTGACGACTGAGAGTGAAGACTGAGAGTGAAGACTGAGAGTGAAGACTGAGAGTGAAGACAGAGTGAAGACTGATAGTGGCTCACTGAAGAAGAAAGTGAGAGAGATGCGGAAGTTTTGCTTGAGCATGTGTTGTGATTTGTTTGATAGTGTCATTTTTTATTGAAGCCTCATTGGTGGGTTCCCAATTAGAATGTCCTGTATTGAACATAAAGAAGTGTCATGGACAGATCTGCCTCAAGAAAGAGGTTTAAGCTGGACTTAAACCCTACTTACATCGTACCACCAATAGACCATAGAATGTTGTTGTAAATGTATGAATTCATTAATAAAATCTAAAGCATATTACCTGTATCCATACTCAGATTTGATTAAGGCTGTGAAATATATGTTTTTTCTCAATTGCCTTCTTCAACTTGAACAGAAGGGAAAGTGAATGGAGGACAAATAGACCCCTTATCCTTTAGATGAGAACCAGAGAATGTCTGACTAATACAGATATTTATTGAAACAGTGCATTGTGTAGAGGAGTTGAGGGCCATGTTTCTGAAGGCCTTCTAGAGTGGGGGCCCTTGTCTCTGATGCACACGGCGACCCTGGAGAGAGAAGCCGCTTGACATTGAGAGGTGTTGTTGGGGTGGGCACATGTTTGGGCTTCGATTTTACTGAAGTGGACACTGGAGAATCAGACACTCGTATCCAATAGCATGCTGCCCTTGGGCTCGGGTTATCTTGTAAATACTCTGCTCCAAGTCTATCAAAGCAGCGTCCTTTAAAGTGGCCAAGGCCAGTCATTCACTTTAAAATAAAAAAGCACTCCGTCTCCGAGCAGGGTGGGGGAGAGAGAGTAGGAGTGTGTGTTGTGTCATCCATTATTTGGTGGCTCTGGTCTCCCAGGTTCCACTTTGTGATGGTTTGAATAGTATTAGCACAAACGAAGAGACGATTTGAACAAGTTAGTGTGAAAATATCTCTCTCTCTCTTTCTCAACCTCTCTCTTTTATCCAGTCCCATCAGCAGCCCCCGCACTAGCCATTCTGGTTCCTCATCTCCGGATGTGTGATGAGTTTTTCCTTGTTTTCTCCAAAAGCAAACACAATAATAATAAAGAAACAATTAAAAGCAGTATGATAGACAGGAAATACTAACACACCCCACTTACCAGCAACCATTGCATTAAAATGGCAGTGGTAATGCTGTTTTGATTAAATGCTGTGTTTCGGTAATTTGTGTCCGTGTGTTGTATGTGTGTGTGTGTGTATTTTTTGTTTGAGGGGATGTGAGTGGGATTAATCTATTGATTTGATTAAAGTAAAACGAAATACAGTGGGGTCACAGGGAACCACTAACATGTCATCATGATTCAATCAGACTTCAGTGTTATCGTTATGATTGGAAGGAGTTCATCGGATGGTGAAGGGGAGAAGGCCTACATTTAGATTGAAATCAATCAGTTAGACCGTAGCCTTGTTTCCGTGCTCTGTGAGCGCTGAGTGACCCTGACACCTGCTATGACCTCTCTTGACCCCTTCCCAATGCAATGACACATCCGGGCCATCTGACAGGCAAACAAAATGGCCCCACTCACCCGAACGGCCCCACACGGCGCCACACACCCCGCATGGCCCCACGCGGCTCCACACACCCCGCGTGGCCCCACACGGCGCCACACACCCCGTGTGGCCCCACACACCCGAACGGCCCCACACGGCGCCACACACCCTGCGTGGCTCCACACACCCGAACGGCCCCACACGGCGCCACACACCCCGCGTGGCCCCACACACCCGAACGGCCCCACACGGCGCCACACACCCCGCGTGGCCCCACGCGGCTCCACACACCCCGCGTGGCCCCACACACCCCACACGGGAGATAAACTAATAAGAGCCCCCATCAGGAGCGGACATTCGATCGTCTAACAAGCAGGACACAGAAAGCTATTCCCCACCTCTGATCTATGCAATGGATAGTTTCCACAAACACGGTCAGATATTGTTACAGCACAACCACCCATCACTTCAACATCCAAACGGGATAGAATGAGCTTCGATTACCTTTGAAAAGACAAAAAAATACTATGCGCACACTCAATTGGTGTTTAATCGTTTTTAACAGAAACAATTTAACATGATAAAATGGGTGCTTATAGTCCCTGTACTTGCAGAATATTAAATGAGAGTTTGATATTTTATTATCCTGGTTTTCAGGATAATATCTTGTTTTGTAAAGTTCCTGTCGATTGAAAGGTCACGTCTAGGGAAATGATTAAGCTTTTTAAATGTACGAAATTAAATGAATTTGTTCCAAAACTATCGAAAACATTAGATGTGCCTCACAGACTAGACTGAAAATAATACACATTTGTACATGTGTGGAAGACGACAAATATCAGCACCCACCAAAGTATTATTATAATAATAGCTATGTATTTCTGTAATAAATTCAGCAAAGGTACAGTGCATTCCAAAATTATTCAGACCCCTTCACTTTTTCCACATTCTGTTACATTACACACAGCCTTATTCTAAAATGAATTACATTCGATTTTTTTCCTCATTAATTTACAAACAATACCCCGTAATGACAATGCAAAAACATGTTTTTAGTAATGTTTTAATTTAACTGAAATGTCACATATAGGTAAGTATTCAGGCCCTTTACTCAGTACTTTGTTCAAGCACATTTGGCAGCGATTACAGCCTCAAGTCTTTTTGGGTATGATGCTACAGTTTATCCCATTCTCTGCCGATCCTCTCAAGCTCTGTCAGGTTGGATGAGGAGTGTCGCTGCACAGCTATTTTCAGGTCTCTCCAGAGATGTTCGATCGGGTTCAAGTCCAGGCCCTGGCTAGGCCACTCAAGGACATTCAGAGACTTGTCCCAAAGCCACTCCTGCGTTGTCTTGACTGTGTGCTTGGCTGTGTGTTCGATCCTGACTAGTCTCCCAGTCCCTGCCTGTCCCTGTAGGGATGGTATTGGCCAGGTTTTGGGCGGTGCCAGGTTTCCTCCAGACGTGGCGCTTGGCGTTCAGGCCAAACGTTCAATCTTGGTTTCATCAGACCAGAGAATCTTGTTTCTCATGATCTGAGAGTACTTTAGGTGCCTTTTGGCAAACTCCAAGTGGGATGTCGTGTGCCTTTTACTAAGGAGTGGCTTCTGTCTGGCCACTCTGCCATAAAGGCCTGATTGGTGGAGTGCTGCAGAGATGGTTGTCCTTCTGGAAGGTTCTCCCATCTCCACAGAAGAACTCTGGAGCTCTGTCAGAGTGACCATCATGTTCTTGGTCACCTCCCTGACCAAGGCCCTTCTCCACCGATTGCTCTGTTTGGCCAGGCGGCCAGCTCTAGGAAAAGTCTTGGTGGTTCCAAACTTCTTCCAGTTAGGAATGATGGAAGCCACTGTGTTCTTGGGGACCTTCAATGCTGAGAAATGTGTTGGTACCCTTCCCCAGATCTGTGTCTCAACACAATCATGTCTCGGATCTCTACGGACAATTCCTTCGACCTCATGGCTTGGTTTTTGCTCTGACATGCACTGTCAACTGTGGGTCTTATGTAGACAGGTATTTGCCTTTCCAAATCATGTCCAATCAATTGAATTTACCACAGGGGTTCTCCAATCAAGTTGTAGAAACATCTCAAGGATGATCAATGGAAACAGGATGCACCTGAGCTCAATTTCGAGTCTCATGGCAACGGGTCTGAATACTTCTGTAAATAATGTTTTTTATTTTTTTAAACCTGTTTTTGCTTATTCATTGTGGGGAATTGTGTGTAGCTTTATTAGGATTTTTTTTAAATCCATTTTAGAATAAGGCTTTAACTTAACAAAATGTGGACTGAGTGAAGGGGTCTGAATAATTTCCGAATGCACTGTATATGGCCCTTCATGCTCACATCAATGTATCAATATAATTAGGAATTATGAAAAGAAAGTTTGATGAAAAAAATAGGCCATTAGTACACAAGCAATTAAGTTAAATAATGTACCACATATGAAAACTAATTATAACCAGCTTGTTTCTTTGATTCAGTCTTTCTCTCTTATAGTCACTCGAGGTGTTACTTTGGCCCTTCAATCAACTACCGTTTGTTTTGAACTATCACAGTACATGACCACTTGTGACAGCATTGAGCATTCAGCGACTACTGAAGGGAAGAACGCATGGTCCACAGCTACAGAGCAGTTCATTATTCCCTCAAACACCTTTCGTTCTCTTACCTCATCCCACACCACTGATAACAATAGTGTGCGTGTGTGTGTGCGACTCGCGACCGTGTAAGTCACATAGAGATCAAACAGACAGTCAATTACCCTGAGAGGAATCCAGTGGCTGTGACAGGGGAGGCTAAGCATCTAGGATCAAATAGACTGCATCTGTTGGCGCTGTCTGTCACTGTCCATCATCAGAGAGGAGAACATAGAACAACCAATAGAGAGGCTTGGAGGGGTGAGAAAACACAGGTTGACCAATAGAGGTGCTTGAAGGGATGAGGGAACACAGGTTAACCAATAGAGATGCTTAGATGGGTGAGAAAACACAGGTTAACCAATAGAGATGCTTGGAGGGGTGAGGGAACACAGGTTAACCAATAGAGAGGCTTGGAGGGGTGAAGGAACACAGGTTAACCAATAGAGAGGCTTTGAGGGGTGAAGGAACACAGGTTAACCAATAGAGAGGCTTGGAGAGGTGAGGGAACACAGGTTAACCAATAGAGAGGCTTGGAGGGGTGAAGGAACACAGGTTAACCAATAGAGAGGCTTGGCGAGGTGAGGGAACATAGGTTAACCAATAGAGAGGCCTGGGGGGGGGGGGGGGTGAAGGAACACAGGTTAACCAATAGAGAGGCTTAGAGAGGTGAGGGAACACAGGTTAACCAATTGAGAGGCTTGGAGGGGTGAAGGAACACAGGTTAACCAATAGAGAGGCTTGGAGAGGTGAGGGAACACAGGTCAACCAATAGAGAGGTCTTACAGATGGGTTATGGGGTCCATTCCTTGATTTGTGGAAATTGGAGAGGAGGGTGACCCCTGAATCTTACAGAACTTTTCATTTAAAAAATATGTGGTGTACACAGGTGTTTGATTCATGTACACATTATGATGGTTGCTTTATTGGCAGGAAACAGATGACATTAAAGTTATATCTCTAATTGTATACAATTAATTCCTACCTGAGATAATGATTCATAAAATAAGCATACACATTACGCGTTATAACAATAGTCCAGAAATATATATTTTATCTCATTATGTGTTTACTGTATTTAGGTGAAGAGAATATATAATATATTAAGGTATCATATTCAAGAATTATAAAAACAGCACATCTCACATCTCATCATCTCACATCCCCATTATTTTTATTTCTACTTTGCACATTCTCCCATTGCAAATCTACCATTCCAGTGTTTTACTTGCTATATTGTATTTACTTTGCCACCATGGCCTTTTTGCCTTTACCTCCCTTATCTCACCTCATTTGCTCACATCGTATATAGACTTGTTTATACTGTATTATTGACTGTATGTTTGTTTTACTCCATGTGTAACTCTGTGTCGTTGTATGTGTCGAACTGCTTTGCTTTATCTTGGCCAGGTCGCAATTGTAAATGAGAACTTGTTCTCAACTTGCCTACCTGGTTAAATAAAGGTGTTCTCTACTAGCCTACCTGGTTAAATAAAGGTGAAATAAAAAAAATGAAAAAAAAAAGTATACAAAAGTGAGCCTTACTGAGAGAAACCAGTAGGCTGGAAATCTGGCGGTCAGGTTAGCTCTGAGAGAAACCAGTAGGCTGGAAATCTGGCGGTCAGGTTAGCGCTGAGAGAAACCAGTAGGTTGGAAATCTGGCGGTCAGGTTAGCGCTGAGAGAAACCAGTAGGCTGGAAATCTGGCGGTCAGGTTAGCGCTGAGAGAAACCAGTAGGCTGGAAATCTGGCGGTCAGGTTAGCGCTGAGAGAAACCAGTAGGCTGGAAGTCTGGCGGTCAGGTTAGCTCTGAGAGAAACCAGTAGGCTGGAAATCTGGCGGTCAGGTTAGCGCTGAGAGAAACCAGTAGGCTGGAAATCTGGCGGTCAGGTTAGCGCTGAGAGAAACCAGTAGGCTGGAAATCTGGCGGTCAGGTTAGCGCTGAGAGAAACCAGTAGGCTGGAAGTCTGGCGGTCAGGTTAGCTCTGAGAGAAACCAGTAGGCTGGAAATCTGGCGGTCAGGTTAGCGCTGAGAGAAACCAGTAGGCTGGAAATCTGGCGGTCAGGTTAGCGCTGAGAGAAACCAGTAGGCTGGAAATCTGGCGGTCAGGTTAGCGCTGAGAGAAACCAGTAGGCTGGAAATCTGGCGGTCAGGTTAGCGCTGAGAGAAACCAGTAGGCTGGAAATCTGGCGGTCAGGTTAGCGCTGAGAGAAACCAGTAGGCTGGAAGTCTGGCGGTCAGGTTAGCTCTGAGAGAAACCAGTAGGCTGGAAGTCTGGCGGTCAGGTTAGCGCTGAGAGAAACCAGTAGGTTGGAAATCTGGCGGTCAGGTTAGCGCTGAGAGAAACCAGTAGGCTGGAAGTCTGGCGGTCAGGTTAGCTCTGAGAGAAACCAGTAGGCTGGAAATCTGGCGGTCAGGTTAGCGCTGAGAGAAACCAGTAGGCTGGAAGTCTGGCGGTCAGGTTAGCTCTGAGAGAAACCAGTAGGCTGGAAGTCTGGCGGTCAGGTTAGCTCTGAGAGAAACCAGTAAGCTGGAAATCTGGCGGTCAGGTTAGCGCTGAGAGAAACCAGTAGGCTGGAAGTCTGGCGGTCAGGTTAGCTCTGAGAGAAACCAGTAGGCTGGATGTCTGGCGGTCAGGTTAGCTCTGAGAGAAACCAGTAGGCTGGAAATCTGGCGGTCAGGTTAGCGCTGAGAGAAACCAGTAGGCTGGAAGTCTGGCGGTCAGGTTAGCTCTGAGAGAAACCAGTAGGCTGGAAGTCTGGCGGTCAGATTAGCTGAGAGAAGCCAGCGAGCTGGAAGTCTGGTGGTCAGTTTAGCTCTGAGAGAAACCAGTAGGCTGGAAGTCTGGCGGTCAGGTTAGCTCTGAGAGAAGCCAGCGAGCCTGAAGTCTGGTGGTCAGGTCAGCTCTGAGAGAAACCAGTAGGCTGGAAGTCTGGTGGTCAGGTTAGCTCTGAGAGAAGCCAGTAGGCTGGAGGTCTGGTGGTCAGGTTAGCTCTGAGAGAAGCCAGTAGGCTGGAAGCCTGGTGGTCAGGTTAGCTCTGAGAGAAGCCAGCGAGCCTGAAGTCTGGTGGTCAGGTCAGCTCTGAGAGAAACCAGTAGGCTGGAAGTCTGGTGGTCAGGTTAGCTCTGAGAGAAGCCAGTAGAATGGAGGTCTGGTGGTCAGGTTAGCTCTGAGAGAAGCCAGTAGGCTGGAAGCCTGGTGGTCAGGTTAGCTCTGAGAGAAACCAGTAGGCTGGAAGTCTGATTGTCAGGTTAGCTCTGAGAGAAACCAGTAGGCTGGAAGTCTGGTGGTCAGGTTAGCTCTGAGAGAAACCAGTAGGCTGGAAGTCTGGCGGTCAGGTTAGCTCTGAGAGAAACCAGTAGGCTGGAAGTCTGGTGGTCAGGTTAGCTCTGAGAGAAACCAGTAGACTGGAAGTCTGGCGGTCAGGTTAGCTCTAAGAGAAGCCAGCGAGCCTGAAGTCTGGTGGTCAGGTTAGCTCTGAGAGAAACCAGTAGGCTGGAAGTCTGGTGGTCAGGTTAGCTCTGAGAGAAGCAAGTAGGCTGGAGGTCTGGTGGTCAAGTTAGCTCTGAGAGAAACCAGTAGGCTGGAAGTCTGGTGGTCAGGTTAGCTCTGAGAGAAACCAGTAGGCTGGAAGTCTGGTGGTCAGGTTAGCTCAAAGAGAAACCAGTAGGCTGGAAGTCTGGTGGTCAGGTTAGCTCTGAGAGAAACCAGTAGGCTGGAAGTCTGGCGGTCAGGTTAGCTCTGAGAGAAAGCAGTAGCCTGGAAGTCTGTTAGCTCTGAGAGAAACCAGTAGGCTGGAAGCCCGGCGGTCAGGTTAGCTATGAGAGAAACCAGCAAGCTGGAAGTCTGGTGGTCAGGTTAGCTCTGAGAGAAACCAGTAGGCTGGGAGTCTGGAGGTCAGGTTAGCTCTGAGAGAAACCAGTAGGCTGAAAGTCTGTTAGCTCTGAGAGAAACCAGTAGGCTGGAAGTCTGTTAGCTCTGAGAGAAACCAGTAGGCTGGAAGTCCGGCGGTCAGGTTAGCTCTGAGAGAAACCAGCAAGCTGGAAGTCTGGTGGTCAGGTTAGCTCTGAGAGAAACCAGTAGGCTGGAAGTCTGGCGGTCAGGTTAGCTCTGAGAAAAACCAGTAGGCTGGAAGTCTGGTGGTCAGGTTAGCTCTGAGAGAAACCAGTAGGCTGGAAGTCTGGCGGTCAGGTTAGCTCTGAGAGAAAGCAGTAGGCTGGAAGTCTGTTAGCTCTGAGAGAAACCAGTAGGCTGGAAGTCCGGCGGTCAGGTTAGCTATGAGAGAAACCAGCAAGCTGGAAGTCTGGTGGTCAGGTTAGCTCTGAGAGAAACCAGTAGGCTGGAAGTCTGGTAGCTCTGAGAGAAACCAGTAGACTGGAAGTCTGGTGGTCAAGTTAGCTCTGAGAGAAACCAGTAGGCTGGAAGTCTGGCGGTCAGGTTAGCTCTGAGAGAAACCAGTAGGCTGGAAGTCCGGTGGTCAGTTTAGGTCTGAGAGAAACCAGTAGGCTGGAAGTCTGTTAGCTCTGAGAGAAACCAGTAGGCAGGAAGTCCGGTGGTCAGGTTAGCTCTGAGAGAAACCAGCAAGCTGGAAGTCTGGCGGTCAGGTGAGCTCTGAGAGAAGCCAGTAGGCTGGAAGTTCGGCGGTCAGTTTAGCTCTGAGAGAAGCCAGCAATCTGGAAGTCTGATGGTCAGGTTAGCTCTGAGAGAAGCCAGCAAGCTGGAAGTCTGGCGGTCAGGTGAGCTCTGAAAGAAGCCAGTAGGCTGGAAGTCTGGTGGTCAGGTTAGCTCAAAGAGAAACCAGTAGGCTGGAAGTCTGGTGGTCAGGTTAGCTCTGAGAGAAACCAGTAGGCTGGAAGTCTGGTGGTCAGGTTAGCTCTGAGAGAAACCAGTAGGCTGGAAGTCTGGCGGTCAGGTTAGCTCTGAGAGAAAGCAGTAGCCTGGAAGTCTGTTAGCTCTGAGAGAAACCAGTAGGCTGGAAGTCCGGCAGTCAGGTTAGCTATGAGAGAAACCAGCAAGCTGGAAGTCTGGTGGTCAGGTTAGCTCTGAGAGAAACCAGTAGGCTGGAAGTCTGGAGGTCAGGTTAGCTCTGAGAGAAACCAGTAGGCTGAAAGTCTGTTAGCTCTGAGAGAAAACAGTAGGCTGGAAGTCTGTTAGCTCTGAGAGAAACCAGTAGGCTGGAAGTCTGGCGGTCAGGTTAGCTCTGAGAGAAACCAGCAAGCTGGAAGTCTGGTGGTCAGGTTAGCTCTGAGAGAAACCAGTAGGCTGAAAGTCTGGTAGCTCTGAGAGAACCCAGTAGGCTGGAAGTCTGGTGGTCAAGTTAGCTCTGAGAGAAACCAGTAGGCTGGAAGTATGGCGGTCAGGTTAGCTCTGAGAGAAACCAGTAGGCTGGAAGTCCGGTGGTCAGGTTAGGTCTGAGAGAAACCAGTAGGCTGGAAGTCTGTTAGCTCTGAGAGAAACCAGTATGCAGGAAGTCCGGTGGTCAGGTTAGCTCTGAGAGAAACCAGCAAGCTGGAAGTCTGGTGGTCAGGTGAGCTCTGAGAGAAGCCAGTAGGCTGGAAGTTCGGCGGTCAGTTTAGCTCTGAGAGAAGCCAGCAAGCTGGAAGTCTGGTGGTCAGGTTAGCTCTGACAGAAGCCAGCAAGCTGGAAGTCTGGCGGTCAGGTGAGCTCTGAGAGAAGCCAGTAGGCTGGAAGTTCGGTGGTCAGGTTAGCTCTGAGAGAAGCCAGCAAGCTGGAAGTTCGAAGGTCAGGTTAGCTCTGAGAAAAGCCAGCAAGCTGAAAGTTCGGTGGTCAGGTTAGCTCTGAGAGAAACCAGTAGGCTGGTGAGGGTCCTTCTCTAAAACAGCGTTCAGAACACACCACTGACAACAATCCACTAGCACACTTACACACACACTGCCTATTAAAGAAGGAGTAGACGAGGGCTGTAAAAGGCTGTTAGTTAGCGAGGCCCGGATGCCGGTAGACATCAGAGGCCTGCGCAAAACCGCAGAGTGGGCGGAGCTCAAACAGGAGTCACCGGAGTGGCCTGGATCATCAGCATATCGGCACGGAGACGCATTTCCGCTGACCCCGGCACTGGGATCGGGCATAGCAGCTCGCGGCACTCCGGAGTTCAGTGCCAGTTTGAGGTGAAGAAAGGAGAGCCTTGGAATCGATCGCTCCTGAAGAAAGAAAGAAAAAACAACTTGTTAAGGAGCGATGACACGGAAAAAAGAAGAGATTCCTGTGCTTCAAATTGGAAATAAATGATAGATGTGAGGTGCGAGCATGGCTGACTTTGTTTTCCAGGGGAGTGTGTTGTTGTGTTAAGCCCTACACAGGTAACACACTGTGGGTCTGGGGGTTGTTGACTAACTGATTGCTAGGCTAGTCAATCTGTCCTGAGGCAGTGATCATAGACTAGTCTGGTAAACCATGTACAGTGACCGCCCAGTCTAGAACAAACCAGACGAGACCAGCCCAGCCCAGACCAGCCTGGGACCTCACCCCTCCATCTCCATTATCACAGCCAGCCAGGTGGTCAATCTAATAAACATGGGGTCAATATAGCGGCCATCAGAGGACCCTCTTTGGAGGAGACCTTAAAGGTTATTTTTAATTGTATCCCTCCGGCCTGGTGCATGTAGAAGGGAGGAGACGAGAGAACAGGATGAGAAGAGGAGGAGAGAACAGGATGAGAAGAGGAGGAGAGGAGAGGAGAGAACAGGATGAGAAGAGGAGGAGAGGATAGAACAGGATGAGAAGAGGAGGAGAGGAGAGAACAGGATGAGAAGAGGAGGAGAGGGCTCTCACTGCACTGGTATCCTGACCCATCAACAAAGTAGCAAGGGCCCCATGAACTGATCTTATGAAGCTGTATTGGAAACAGGTACATAAGCCTGCTGATCTGGGAGTCTATTAGAAGGCTAATACAGAGGAATAACACTGCTATGATGTCTGGATATTCACTGACTGGACAAAATATTAAGAACACCTTCCTAATATTGAGTTGTACCCCCAGCCTCATTTTGTCGGGCATGGACTCTACAAGGTGTTGAAAGCATTCCATACCCCTTTCAAAGGCAATTACATTTTTGGTCTTGCCCATTCACGCTCTGAAGGGCACACATACACAATCCATGTCTCAATTGTCTCAAGGCAAAATCCTTCTTTAACCTGTCTCCTCCCCTTCATCTACACTGATTGGAGGGGATTTAACAAATGACAATAAGGGATCATATCTTTCACCTGGTCAATCTGTCATGGAAAGAACAGGTGTTCTTAATGTTTTGTCCACTCAGTGTATACCCCCAAATGCATAAACCAACAAGCAGTCCCTAAGCATCAACCTGTCTCTCCCTACTATGTGCTCACTACCCCAAACTGTGTATCTATGCTATAATAGAGTATAACACCATTGTATCACAATCTATACCGGTTTCTCGGAGATGGTGTCTGGGTACTGCTTCACAACACATTACAGTATGTTTCTAAGCAGCCTAGCCACCTGCTAGTAGGGAAATAAGTAGTGGTAGGGAGAAAAATCGATAGTTACATATTGGGATATTGTTTTTGACAGTATATCGCAATATTAGTTTTGCACTAATCAGCTGTGCCTGCATGAAATCGCAACTATTTTTCCTTCATATCTTGTTGTCCATCTTTTTTAAATAGTGAGCAATGTTCATAATTTCTTGCCCCTCTGCAGCCAACATATATTGAGCAATATGTTTGGAACATCGAACCGTAAAAGAAATGACGGTATCGAATCAAAACACGTGTAGAATTGTGAGAATCACAATACATATCGTATCAGGAACTAAGTATTGAGATATCATATTGTGAGGTCCCTGACAATTCCCATTCCTAGAAATAAGCCATTAGCCACTGGTTGTGATTGGTTGGTGAGGAGCTGGCAGTGGAGCAGCTGCAATAACAGAGGTGTTGTGTAGCAGCTTTCGCAGCGAAACAGCGAACCCCTGACCTCGGAGAGCCGAGAGGAACCCGAGGCGTGTGTACCAGATTTCAGGCTCCCTGTGACCCCAACATGGGAACTGGCTCACCTGGAGAGGGGAAACCGAGTCCCCCTTCAGATCACCTGATACGCTGGCTGCCTTAGTGCCTTCTCACCACTGCCTCTTTCAAGCAACCCCGAGAATGAATGAATAACGGTCCACTGGTTTTGCTTAGTGCATCCATTGTGCATAACTCGCATTACATTAAGAGACAGACACGGGAGAGTATGTGGTGTGCACTATCATGAATCAAGTTGGATCAAATATTAAGACTATCCTGTTGGACTGCTGGGTCAGAAGTTAAAATGGATGTAATGTCCAATAAGCTTGTTGCTTGCAGTGGATACACGCTTAGCTACAGTATCCAGGTTTAGAGGGGAATTACGTTCTCTATTTACAAAATGATTTCTCTCTAGCCTGTTAAGTGTGTGTGGTGTAACTGTAGTGTATATTATGCTTTATGTGACTATCCTCCCTCTGTTGTTTCACAGTGGACGGAGTGTTAAACCCGTCTCTTTGTGCCTATGTATTGTGCAGGTACAGAGCGACACGAGCTGACATCATGGAGGAGTTTCAACTCCATCTTCCAGTTCTTCAGTAAGGCTCTACAGACTGGGGATGAGTACGAGGAGTCCTCCAACACGGTCACCACACGCAGCTCCCACAGGACCAAACATGAACACAACCACGACGACTAGAACTACACCAACAGGAGGGAAACACGGGGGGAGGGTCAAATCCTCTCTATTTACCCTCCTTCCTTCCTCCCTCATCTTTGTGTGATCTCTCCCTTCCAGCTGAGCCCGTCTCCCGGCTCGCAGATGCATTGTTTTACTGGCAGAGTGCGGGTTGGCGGTGGTGGTGTATACATCGCAATAGCGCTTTGCATTATTTCTAGATGAGTGCAACTGTCAAAGCAATATGGGCTGAGTGTTTGCGCTTACCATGGGCTGTGGCGCTTGGCTGCGGTCTGGGCCACGGAGCAGCGGCAGCGGCTCAGATTAAGGCTGACAGGCGCTGTGCACAGTGCGCCGTGGTGCACCTCCAACTGTCCTGACATCACCCTGAATGAGCTAATGCCCCAGCAGCCCTGTCCACCACTCCCCGAGGTCCTAAAACCTCTCACAGTCCTCCTCAACAAACACCACTCATACACTTAGAATATCTCCCTCCCTCAACCCAACCCCCCTCCCTCTCTCACTTCAACCCAACCTCCCACCCTCAACCCAAACCCCCTCCCTCACCTCAACCCAACCCTCAACACAACCCCCTCCTTCACCTCAACCCAACCCCCCACCCTCAACCCAACACACACCCTCAACCAAACCCAACCATCAACACAACCCCCTCCTTCACCTCAACCCAACCCCCCACCCTCAACCCAACACACACCCTCAACCCAACCCCCCTCCTTCACCTCAACCCAACCCCCCCACCCTCAACCCAAACCCCCTCCCTCACCTCAACCCAACCCTCAACACAACCCCCTCTTTCACCTCACCTCAACCCAACCCCCCACCCTCAACCCCAACACACACCCTCAACCCAACCCCCTCCTTCACCTCAACCCAACCCCCCCACCCTCAACCCAACCCCCCTCCTTCACCTCAACCCAACCCCCCCTTCACCTCAACCCAACCCCAACCCCCACCCTCAACCCAACACACACCCTCAACCCACCCCCTCCTTCACCTCAACCCAACCCCCCCACCCTCAACCCAACCCCCCTCCTTCACCTCAACCCAACCCCAATCCCCACCCTCAACCCAACACACACCCTCAACCCAACCCCCCTCCTTCACCTCAACCAAACACACACCCTCCCCTCACCACAAACAATGGTTTTAACAGTTGTAAACATGCTCCATTAACATTATCATTTTAATGTAAAGCAAATGTGTTGTTTTTATGTCTCCTTCCTTTACCCTTACCTTCCCCAAACACACACACTTTTTATAAAGACACATTTTCTGTCAAGTGTGGTCCTGTTTATACCTTACTTTGGAAGGTTGCACTGCACTGTTTATGACAGTTGATATACTGTTGGGGTTCGGTTTTCTTTTGCTTGGTTTTTTATCTTACTTTCTCTCAGTGTTTAGCTGGATTTTAATGCGCCCTAATAACTTTTTTTATCAGACCAAATAAGGTGATTGGTGAAAGGTGAAAGAGTGATTGTCTATGATTTTTAATTTGTAAAAATGACATGTTTTACTGTACCCTTTTCCCCTGTTTGAGATCCATGAAATTGATGTCCCTGGATGATTGCATCTGATTAAACAAATAAAACAACCATAACCTGTGCTAGAAATGAAGAATTCAAGACACTGAGCAGATTTAAAATCATTTAAAGTCCAGCATCAAAATGAGTTTTTAGGTATATCTCATTTTAATAGAAACAAGAAGTCAACTTCAATATATCCCCTTGCATGCTTCGGGAAAGCCAAGATTTCAATATTCTCCTACACCTAGATGATATATGTGTTTATATATGTTGGAAGAAATGTAACACATTTATTTTCCAAAACACTTTCCTCACGTGCAAACGGAAAAGTGACAAAGAAATCAGCACTGGCTCAGCCTTGCGTAATCTCAGTCTGCTGGGACATAAACAAGATCAAAAATACAGTATATTTCCACGATGTTTTGGTGAGTTATAAAGTTTAATAGAATAGCCTTCTAATATGCCCAGATATTAGTCTAAACGAGACAAAAATCCTGTGATACATCTCCCGACACACCCACGGTCTACCCAGACATGCGTTACCTTTCCCCGGCTTGATGTGTTGAGGTATTTATGAGGGGAGATAAGACATGTTTTGGTATACATTTGACCTTTTTATTTCGGTGTGAATTACAGCCACTGGTGATATGTTGAGGCTTTTGTGGCTTATTAAACACTTAATTGCTTTTGTTAGTAATGAGAGCGCAGTCTGGGCAGATGTAATTTTCATAACATTTTTATTAATGACTCTTTGGATGTCACTCAAGAAGTTAACTTGTTTGATTTGGGGAATATGCATATTAACGGAGGAGTTTAATTTCAGGATACTGTTGACATGTGTGTTCCCTTCACACGAAGGAAAAAACTGTTGCTATTTTACTTCATTATGCATATATTGTTCCCGTAGGAATAAAGAAGACACTATGTTGACTGGTGTTTTTAATAAAGACCAACAAGCCATATGTGAATGGATCAAAAGTAATGGGAGCAGCCTTAAACCAAATCTAAAGCACAGTGGATATGTAAATAGGGACTAATTATAACAATTGCTCTTGAATATGTTATTGTTTCAGATTGTATCCGTTTTATTGATCCAATAAGTCATGCTCACTATTAAGACATCCATGCTTTGTGATTAAATATAGCGTTTGAAAAACATTTTGTACCTTTTGTTTTTACAATTTTTACATTGACTTTGATGTAACTTAGTTTCAACTATTGCCTATTAAAATGTAATTATTTGTATGTCAAGTTAACTGTAATCATCCACCAATCGGCATGTGTTTCCTATGCACCATTCCCATCGATTACATATTTTTTGTAAATATGTAATTTGCTAAAATGTTATTAAAAAGTTGTAGTGTCGATGGAGTTTCCAACTACCACGTGGCCCATGGGGATTTATTTTTCAAATACCCTGATACATATTTATAATTTTACATTTACGTCGTTTAGCAGACGCTCTGACCCAGAAACAATTAAGGTTAAGTGCCTTGCTCAAGGGCACGTTGACTGATTTTTCACCTAGTAGGCTCGGGGATTCGAACCAGTGACTTTTCGGTTACTGGCCCAACGCTCCGCTAGGCTGCCTGGCCGCCTGGCCCTGTTTTTTGTAATACCATGGTCAATCTAACAGTTCTATTTGTTCTTCATTTAGGCTATGTTATATATCTATTTAGAAACCAACAAAAGGCATCGGCGAGGTAACCCATAGATTAGATGACATAATTCGGTAATAGAATAGTTTTTTCTTTATTTTACCACACATAACATGTTCATATAGGCTACGCTACGCAAGTCATAGGGGCAGGTTTGCTCAAGAGGGAAGGAAAAGAAGGTGAACGTTGGGAGAAGGTCGACCTTGGGAACTCTCTGTAGCCTGTTGAGCTGCCGCATCGGCTCACGAAGTGGGGAAGTTGAGCCTCGAGGAAAAGGGATCCGAGTCATCGTCTCACATAACAACAGCTATGAAACCTGACCGAGGAAGACGGTCCATCACTCAGGACGGAGGAGACCAGTCCTCAACAATTGGACTAGTGTTAGCCAAAGTAAATTCCTTCTTAAAAAGTGTAATGATTTTTTTAGTATTAACATTGTCGCTTCAAGGAACGCTGATAGGACTGCAAAATAACATTCCTTGCCCCTATAGCTATATTAAGTTAAGTTTTTTGGTTTCAAGTTTTTGGCTGCATAAGGTTTATTAGCCTGCACATCTAACGGAGAAAATATGCTTTCAAACTACAATCTCCAATTACAACAGGTTAAACGTGTTTTAAACATGACGACAGTTAAACATCAATTGGGCTAAAACTCCTCAAAATTGCGATTCATCTTTGCAAAGAGAGAGCTGTATGCCAGCACGGTTTACAGGATAATTTGTTTTCACATGGTGAAAACCGATAAGGTCATTAAACGCCCCCTCAATAAATCTTTAGAAATCTTTCCATTAACCTTCGAACAACAAGTGCCAGCGAGTGGAACCAGCCAAGATCTCTCACACCATGTCAGGTTCCTCGTAAAAAAAATAAAAACATTCAATCACCCATCTCTATTGAGAATTGGCCTCACTTTTCTGACACGTAAAATGTCTTAACACACTTAAATTCAATAGGCAAGTATAGGCGAGGGTTGGCACATAATCACACAATAGCCTTGAAACTTTTCAAAAACAAAAAAATCTAGTTTCCCAGCAATGCTCGAACAGTTACAGTATATCGATGTAGCCCCATGTTACACTATTCACCATAATGAAGATACATTTTTAACATTGGGGATAAGTTTAACATAACTTTGATTAGCACGCGTCAGAAATATCTGCCTAGACTAATTGCATATTTCTGTATCAGTCATGTCACACTTAACAACATACAATTGAATTCCAGTTCCCACTCCTGTTTAATTATTTGAAGTATACATGCCTACATATTCATGTGTACATTATCATTCCCTCACATTGGCTACTAGTGTCTTCCCTCTTAAAACTTCAAAAGCCTGGTCTCTCATGTCAAATAGCAATGAGATCCCAAAATGATATTTCAATTTTCCAGGAGACTAGTATTGTCACGCTTAGCCTACTCTCACCATCCTCTCCCATGCTCGCCAGCACGGCTAAATATGAACTATTTCCAAAGAAGGAAAGGCATTAAGCAAAGTTGGAATGTCACCCCCACCAGCTCCTTGTCTTCTTGAGCACTCCACCAGATCACTGTCAGATCTCTATTTGCATAATTATATGCTCCGCTCTGAAGAGAAAACTAACCCCCACATTTTACGGGTCAACAAACTGCAACAATCAATGTTTTATCGTGTAGGTCTATACTAAAAAACGGTCTTAACAGCCATTCAAGTCTCTCTATTTCTCTCTCTCTCTCTCTCTCTCTCTAAGTAGGAGAGCAAATAGTTTTTCATCTATTGACGGAAGAGGAATGTGTAGCTTAAGCTTGTTTGTTCACCCTCCTTTCCTCGTGTTTTTTCCAGAGTATACTGTGTATTTTCTATGCAAAATAAGTCTCCCACCCAAAGAAAGCACTACCCAGTATTGGGTTCGAATGTAACGTCGTCATTACATATTCATTGATTAACCAAACCATGATCCAGTGGAAACCACATCACTTCAATCACTAACCCTCTCTATCCAGCGAAGCCCTTCACACACACACACACACACACACACACACACACACAAAACTAGCACGTCAGATGGTCATTCAGAAACCACAGAAATACGGTTCGGGGGAATCATTCAGAAGCCTGCCTGCCTGCCTTACATGCACAACCAGTGAATAGGCCTAAACCCAATGAGGTTATAGTTGTACATGCCGCTGGAAGTTGCACGTTGCCTATCCAATAGGATATTTCTTAATTATAGATACAATGTAGGCCATTTTCCCAACAGGCTGTTCAAAATATCGACAGGTGTTTGCTATATCCAGCTGAGAGAAAGCCTGGCAGGCGGTATATTCTGGGCTATGTGTAGGACAAGTAGGGTGCACTCTTAAGGAAAAAAGGTTCTATATAGAACACAAAAGGGTTATATAGGTGCTTCATATTTGACACCCCTTAAGGTTCGAAATTGGTTCCATATAGAACCCAATATGGAACCGTTTTTGGTTCAGTGAAGAAGAACCCCTGGGCTTCTGACCAAATAACCCTATAAAAAGGTTATATATAGAATCTTTAGGGGGGTAATCTATGAAGCAAGCAATATAACCCTTCTTGGTTCTATCCAGAACTTTTTTTCTAAAAGTGTAGAACTCCCAAAATTCACTGGGCCGGTTCTCAAAAATCTTTGGCCAAACATAGCCATACTCACATCCCGGTGACAAACAGATAAACTATGTTACCAATACAGGTCCCATGTTGATAATAGGTTTAGGCATCACACGCATGCGCGCGCGCGCGCGCACACACACACACACACTGGCCTCTCGTTGCGATGAATTGGGCCTCACCTGTCTGATAATCTGACAATGTGACATAACCATGGTCACCATAGCCTATGTGTGCGTTGTGTTTGTATGAGCCTGGCACATAGTGCACCGATCGTGCCCAGCTGTTTGTTGGCAGGCAGAACTGTTTTATGGTTTGCAGTCCATTTGGCTTTAATAGTATAGCTTTCAGTCGGACGCTACTCCATACCCTTGCCGCCCCCTCAATTACAGCCCCTCTGATAGTCTCGGGTCGCACAGACTCCGCTAGTAAAAGCCCGCCTCTGAAATGGAATACATTTGAAGAATGGGCTCCGAATTTTAACATTATACTTTCTAACACTTTAGTGACGACACTGTATATTATTCGAGTAGAGATCAAGTAAAGAAAGAGTAAATTAGCGTAGTGCTTAAGAGTCCACCGACTGCCTGTTGGAGGAAATTGGCCATTTCGATGTGATGAATGATTGACAATGTGAATGTTTGAAGTGGGTCTGTAATTTGGGCTATTCCTAGGTTATGAATTGTGATTTTAACGTTCTGTTAAATCATGTGGAAATGCAGTCTAATAGTTGTTTTTTCACAACCCATTTCAACTACAACATTTGTATTGAAATCCAAATAAGGAACAAATAACGAGCATATAAAAGGGGATTTTGGTCCTTCGTCTAACTTTACTCTATCAAAAAGAACTGAAATATTTCACAACCAGCTGACCTGGAACACTAAATTCACATCGCACAATTCTAAGTTGGAAAACTCAATGCCAGTCTAAATGCATGGCAGTCAACAGGAGATGGTGGTGGAAATGAATGGTGCAATGGTTGGGTTGTGCATAAACACATTTACATTCTCTGTATGTTAACGGACAATATATTACATCTAATCTTACATACATATTACTATACAACTTAATAGTTAATTTTATGATTGCACATTCGATGATGGGCAGTTACCATTTAACTATGTTGTCTGAAAGGTATACAGTGACTTCAGAAAGTATTCGCACCCCTTGACTTTTTCTACGTTTCGTTGTGTTACAGCCCACATTTTAAATTGATTACATTGAGATGTGTCACTGGCCTACACACAATACCCCGTCATGTCAAAGTGGAATTATGTTTTTAGAAATTTTTACGAATTAATTTTAAATGAAAAGCTAAGCTAAAATGTCTTGAATCAAGAAGTATTCAACCCCTTTGTCATGGCAAGGCTAAATATGTTCAGGAGTAAAAATGTGCAACAAGTCACATCATTAGTTGCATGGGCTCACTCTATGTTGCATTTCGCAATGACATCGGCTAAACATGTGTATGTGACCAATACATTTGATTTGATTTGATAATCGTTATTAACATCATTTTTGAATGACTACCTCATCACTGTTCCCCACACATACAATTATCTGTGAGGTCCCTCAGTCGAGCAATATAAGGCCAATGGCGACTTACAACAGTTACTGAGTTTAATGACTGATAGGAAAAAACTGAGGATGGATCAACAACATTGTAGTTACTCCACAATACTAACCTAAATGACAGAGTGAAGATAAGGAAGATTGTACAGAATAAAAATATTCCAAAACATGCATCCTGTTTGCAAAAAAAGGCACTAAAGTAATAATGTCCTGAATCCAAAGTGTTATTATATTTGGGGCAAATCCAATACAACACGTTACTAAGTACCATTCTCCATATTGTCAAGCATAGTGGTGGCTGCATCATGTTATGGATATGCTTGTCATCGGCAAGGACTACAGAGTTTTTCAGGATAAAATGAATGGAACAGATCTAAGCACAGGCAAAATCCTAGAGGAAACCTGGTTCAGTCTGCTTTCCAACAGACAATGGGAGACAAATTCAGCTTTCAGCAGGACACTCACCTAAAACACAAGGCCAAATATACACTGGAGTGTCCTTTTGACTTAAATCAGCTTGAAAATCTATGGCAAGACTTGAATATAGCTGTCTACACTCTTAGAGTAAAAGGGTTCCAAAAGGGTTCTTCGGTTGTGTCCCCATAGGATAACCCTTTTGTTTCCAGTTAGAACCCTTTTTGGCTCCAGATAGAACCATTTTTGGGTCCCATGTAGAACCCTCTGTGGAAAGGGTTTTACATGGAACCCAAAAGGGTTCTACCTGGAACCTAATATTGTTCTTCAAAGGGTTCTCCCATGGGGACAGCCGAAGAACCATTTTAGGTTCTCCATAGCACCTTTTGAGTGTAGCAATGATCAACAACCAACTTAACAGAGCGTGAAGAATGTGCCAATATTGTACAATCCAGGAGTGCAAAGCTTTTAGAGACTTACCCAGAAAGACTCACAGCTGTAATCCCTGCAAAAGAGGATTCTACCATGTATTTACCCAGGGGGTTGAATACATATGTAACCAATATATATTTTTCATTATTATTATTATTATTATTATTTTTTACAAATGATAGAATGTTTCTTCCACTTTGATATTACAGAGTATTTTGTATAGATCATTGACAAAAAAAAATTATAATTACATCGATTTTAATACCACCTTGTAAGACAACAAAATGTGGTCAAAGTCAAGGGGTGTGAATAGTTTCTGAAGGCACGGTACCTAGTTTGATCTAACAGTGGACTAATTATTTAAACGTGCTAAAAAAAAATGTAAACTGTAATATGCACGAATCAGACTGGCTAGGTTTTACAGGCTAAAAGTCTAATCCAAAGTGGAATAATAAATAACGTTGAAACATGAATCATTATTAAATAGCCTAAAACATTAGGTCTACTATAATATTGAATGAGTTTGAATATTTGTATAATTTAAATGCAATTTCGTTAGATATGCAAGTAAGGCCCAGATGTAGTTTCACTGAAAAACATGGACGAGTTTCATAGTTCAGTATAGTTTACTATCTCTTGAAGTTAATCGGTCAATTATAGACATGTTTTTATGGATTAACACCTGCCTTTAGCCTTAAGCAAAATAAGGCTATTTTGTTCAACTCTGCACTGGCCTTTTCGTTTATAAGTATTATTAACGTATTGAGGAAACTGTGCCATTTAAGTCGTTATCTACATAATTGTTAGTTAACAGAGTTTTGTTGAATGGATAACTATCACAACACAAATGATTTCCAGTTAGTTTTAGTATAGTGGTAACATGAAAATAACATGAATACACATTTACAATACGTTTACGTTTTTAGTTATTTAGTAGACGCTCTCGCGCATTTAAAATAATAATACTAATGACTGCCTATGATAATCAACAATAACAATAAAGTAATAATGATATATGGAACGAAAATTGAAAGGTTATTTAGTTTTATATGATTTAAGGGAATTATATATCAAGTTTGATTGGACTTAAATACCATTTAAAAATTGACAATGACACTGGTGAAAAGCTGTTGCTGTTATTTCACGGGTTTGTGCATTCAGGCTTTTCCTGTTGTTATTTAAAACCTCCAGCAAGCAACGTGGGGCTTATTGCCTATCTGAATTGTTTTATTTTTTATTGTGGGCTATGAGGAAGTCCAATCAAAACGTGTGCAGCAACTTCTCTCTCTTTGTAGGATGATATAAAGGGAAAATCAAGTGTTTCCCAACTTCATAACAACAATAATTTAAACATAGAAGATGATGCTAGCGTATACTGATCGTATGACGTATACGGATCGTATATGTACATGGGCACAACAATTGGCTTCCCCCTCCGAACACAACCTATTTTCAGGTAGTTTCTCGAGCACACAAAGACCTCGAGCCTCAAATCGATGGCGATCGGAGGGGGGGAGAGAGATCAATGCGGGAGACAGACGAAGGCCCATACTCTAACACTCCGGAACCCGGTGTTCATCACTTTTGGCTTGATATGTTAAAAAAAGAGAGCGCAACACATTATAAACGAGTTTCATCAGCTGAACGCGGCCCTTCGTGCCGAGGCTCAACACACCCGGAGGCTGCGTGGTAGGTTGGCCTTTCATCCCCCCAGTGTAAGAGACGAGTTATTACTGTCGAGCAGTCCTCATCGGCTCCAGCGTGCATCCTCATTACGAACGCCCCAAAAAATGAAGCTCTAAATTAAGTTATTGCCATCCAATGAACTCAGATTAGATAGGCCGCAGAGATGGTCGCTCGTTTTGAAACACCCTGACAGGCAGTAAGGTGGAGAGAGGGACGGTGGGGGTGGGGGGGACAGATTGTCAGGTGTGTTTTGTATGTACATTTCATGGTTTCTAGACCCTTGGTTAATTTGGGCCCAATTGGAAACTCATTGGTAGCCTACTTATTACAGCGCTATTAACGGCACCTTCCCGCGCTCTCTTTGATGCCGCTCTCTTTCTCCCTTTTCGATGGGTCTACTTTGTTCCGTCCTATTTCATTTCTTTATCAGCCATTCAAATGGAATAGGACGTCTCTCTTCTTTCCCTGCCTGACAAGCGTCTCTCTCTGCCTCTGTCCATAATCTCTCCATCCAGTTGACTAGCTTTCTTCTTGTCAGCGCTCAAATCGTTATTGTGTTTGCTACCTGAGTCAGCAGCAGCAGAAATAGGGAAGTATGCATGATATTTGTCAGGAGAGGGGGTGAGTGGTGATGGCGGCAGGAACGCCTGAAAGGAGTGTGTATTTGCGATCTGGTGCTTCGGTCTGTGAAGTCAAAAACAGAGCAACCAACTGCACTTTCTTAGACTACTGTTTATCCCTAAAGCAAATATATCAGAAAGACAGTGACAGATTGGGAGCATCTCCATAAACAGTCTCCCTCCTCCCATCGACACCTGCCCTACCCGAGATACCTTCTCAGCTCAACCTTATTGAGCAGTTCAAAAATACTTTCAAATAGCCTAAATTATGCAGAAGAACATATTCGTTTACTCTGTGCACTATTATTAAACAACATAAATACTTAGAAGGTTTAGTGAAGTTGATTGCATTCGTTTATATTCCTTTTGGTAATCAAATAATTGTCGCCGTGTAGGTATGCTATTTAGGGTGGTTACCATGTGCTTTGGTATATGGCTATTGAAAATGTATACATTTAGTAGCCTACAATAGAAAGTAAGCTTGGAATATAGGATTGCATTGTATTTTGATACACAGTCTTTGTTAATTATTTTTGTAAATATTCAATCAGTGTTATTTGGATAAGGATGATTGCACAAATGCCGTGTAGATGAATTTGTGAAAACTATAGTGTGCTGTTTATATTAAAACGTGTTTCATCTGAATATTATCCATGGAGGGAGTAGGACTATATTACTTTAAAAAAAAGAGTCCTGTAGCATTCACAGAACATACCTTGTTCAAACCTTATACTTTAAATACATTTAAAGAGAAAGGAAGAAAGTCGCACACTCTATATATGCTCCCAACAATGTAATGAGTAAATATAACTGTCAACGTTTCAGCAACGCAGTGCCTTCTTCAGGGTACTTTTTACATACCTTCATCAGCTTGTTCAGTTGCTATTACGTTTGCTTAATAAATTATATCTCCGTGCAATGTCAACATACAAAGTTCCCCTTACCTTCGATATCATCAACTTTATATATATAATATATGTATTGTGGTTGGCATTTATGTCCGTTACAATATCACACTAAACAATCATTTTGAAATATTTCGAATAAATAAAAAGAAACCAGAACACACCCCACCTCACTACAATTAACATTGGACCTAAAATAGGTTGATATCTAACGAACCCAATGCTGATGTACTAGCCTACTGTATAAGCTATCAGGTGTGTTTGTACCAATACGTTGACCTGTCAGGGGATACTTGTTAAGAATTTAACTCAAACTGTTGGCGGTCTCCAGACGCTCACGGTGGCATCGATTTGAAACGTGTCCTGTCTAATTTGATGATAGTATCCAGCTACCCTCGAATAGCACCATGGACAGCGCTCTTTCCTGACCTTGCCTTGCTATCAAATTACCCCCGCCTGGGCCACGGTCGGAGACCAACACCAAGTTTGCACGGCAAAGATTGAAGAGAGAGAACGGGTTCTTTTTTTCCCTCAACACTGATCTCACAGCTCCCTCCCATCATGATATCTCTCTCTCTCTGTCAGTCTGGCACTATCTGCTGATAAGATACACTCCCTTACTGATGCTCTGTCCTTAAAGGTGTACGGTGCCTGAATAAAGGCAATACATATACCATTTCTAATTGTAAATGGACTAATCATCTCATTTCTAACATACCCCCATCGAGTATGGTGGGATCGTATTGAAAAGTATAAATGTCATGCATACAAATACGTTCCTGATTATAAGTCAATTGAAGTATGTATGTACATTCATACACACATCATGCACATGTGTGCATAGATAGATACATACAGAAAGACATTGAAATCCGTCACACCCATGTTATGCGCACGTGTTGTGAGAAAAAGTTGAGTTGAGAGCCGGATTGGCTAATTTCTAAAGTTGGAATCGGAAACGAAGGCGCTGGCTGATAGCGGATTTGCTGGTGGGGCGAGAGAAGCTATTTGATGGAGCTCTACAGCTTTGAGACAGCTTGTTAATTAAAACCCCACGAGATGAGCCTCTGAAGCCACCGTCCATATCAGAACACTGCTAAATATCCTGACAGCAAGTTATACCAATCAGGCGCGCGGGCAGCTTTGTACTCGCTCTTCAATCCCACCTTTTAGCACATGCTAGCAGTGCGATAATTTCATTCGTTAAAATCCCACTGTGACGGTGAAATATGTTTTTTTTTCTACTGTTTTATTCGTGGAAAATGGTCCAAATGACTGCTCCTATACTCTCAAATCAACCCATGTCAGCTCAAAAATGCGTGTGAAAAAGTAATGAAAGAACGTCTTGGCTGGGAGGTCTAAGAACTAAATATTCACAATCCCTTTGACCAAATGAAAACATTTATAAATACAAATTTAAAGCACTTCTGAGTTTGGGGGTTTACCTTATGAAATAAAGAAACGATAAAAAGTGAATAAAAACGTATTTATTTTAGATGAGAACGAATGGGATATTATGTGATCAATTTCGGCGAGGTCATAATACGCTTTGTCTTATATGCATTATTCCATCTTAACTGAACAGGCACCCACCCTTTGTCTGCAGGATCTGTGCGTCATTTCATTTTAATATGTATATATGAGATGATGGCTTGTTAAATCGTGAAAAACAAATACAGAGAGCCTTACTTAAACACTCCAACGGAGGATGACTCCTTGGCCATTCTAGAAAAAGTAATTTAAATGAGTTATTTCTTAATGTAGACTTGAATGTGTTGACCAAGCGTATGCTACTAATGTAAATACATCTATATTGTAGAAGAGTTATCGTTCTTAGTGCTTGCGGCTACGCCCTCTTGATTGTGAGGAATGAAAGCGAGCAGTGCTAGCATTGACTCTTTGATGCAGCTCTTTTAGTCCAGGTGGATGGACTAGGAACACGCTCACCTGCGGTGAGATACCATGCACCCAGGATCGAACAGGGGGTGACGTGAACTAGCGGACAATGCATCTCAATCCCTGCTAATAGATTACTTTCACAATAACCACCACCATTCCACCAGTCTTTGTCACGCCTGCACAGTGCACATTATAGCCCCACCCTATAGCCTCACACTGTAGCCCATGCATGGTGTTGGACATCAAATAGACTTATCTAGACTAGACTAATCTAGTGCCTAATATTTCAATGGCATAATCAACACGGTCCATTGAAAAAGTATTTTGTAACAGCATTTTATTAATATCCAAACCAACAGGGAAAACAGAATCTAGAAATACTTCTTAACAAATGAGCGGTTTGAAACTGCACACAAAACGCATTCTCCCTTACTGTACCAGTCACTATTGCCATGAAAGCCTGTTAAAACATTAGATATGGGCAGTATTTATTCATAACATGACATATTCCTGTTCTATGAGTCTCTCTAACCTGTTTATTTTATAATCTAGCGCGGTTGCGGCCTCTGCACCTGATCGCCAGTGCCTGGGTCTGGGCTCGCGCTTTTAAGACAGCTGTAAAAAGTTCTCTAAGTCTCCAGCACATTCATCAACGTCAGACATGGACAAGACGCTATTTAGTGAATTTGTAACTGCAGCAGTATATCTTGACAGAGACTGGGCCACTCACTGCAAACAATGCACGTTTTCCCTCAACTGCAAAGGCCTATTAAACAAGGGCATATTTATATTCTTCTTAAAATTATTGTATTGTCTTGACTACATAAAAAATCGATAGGCTATTCCGCTATTGCGTAGAATTTATAGACTGACAAAATGTATTTAAATAGCTGTATCTCGTGGAATTAGCCTTGTTTTTAAATCAGTGTTGAAAAAAATATTATGTTCTAAATTATATTACAATATTTATATATATGTTACAAACATGCTCGTTAACAGCAGTTTATCACTGTACCCACATTTCAGTTGTTTGAATGAATTAAAATCACATTTAATTTTGAACAATGTTAAGCCTACTATTCATTTTGGAGGATTCGAATTCGGAGTATGCTTACGCAATATACAATTTATGGAAACTTCACCTAAAATACAATTAAATGAAACCTAATGAGTTATTAGAATACCTAAGCGTATAAGCAATGCACAATAATCAAAACAAATATCTTATTATCAATTTATATTAAAAAAAACATGCAGTAGTACTTTAATTTGGTTCATGTGTTTAATCAATCGGATTTTATCAAAATGCAAAACCCATCTGAAACATAAAACCCTTAAAAAACTTTGTCTCATTTACACACACCAACGAAATTAAATTAGGAGCATTTACAGTCGCGGAAAGTATAGTGAAATCGCTGCAGACGAGTGGGGTGGTTAAGGCTGAGCGTGGATATAGGGGGTTTTGTGCTGTTCCTCGGTCTGAGGGTCCCAGTACGCAGAGCGCCATCTAGCAAACAAAAGTAGAAACAAACAGCGCGAGGCAGCCTCCATGCACTGCACTGAAGCACGAGAGCACCATAACAAAGCCGCTTAGGAGCGCCACCAAGGTATTCAGACAAACTTTCTACATCCTGCACTTTCTTCATTCAGCAGTAGACTGCTCTTTTTTCACGATTGATTCTTTCCATAAATAAACCACCCTGAAATAGTAGTTAAATGATTAATAAATGAACGAATCAATTAATGAGAACGAAGCAATGTGCGTTGTAAACAGGATCGAGTTTTAATGAACCTTGAAGGGTCAAGATGCTAAATAAACTGATCATGTCATCAGTGTTCAAGCTACATGTCTAGGAACTTCTAATGTCAAACTGGCTGACGGAGATCTGGCGAATATCAACTTGACAAAATCGATAGGCCTACTATCATCCGCTCATCCCATAACGGTGTTTTACTTCACTATGTGTACCACACAAGCACACAACACATCTTCTGTCGGGTGTGGTTTCGAATCAATTGAAAGGTCTCAAATGTAGGTTGCGGGATAAGGAGGGCTAGTGAGCTGTGTTGCCTGTCATGCGCTCTCTCCAAGCCACTGACAGCATGAGTAAGCTAGGCTACACCACAGCACCGGTGTTAATGACCACGCTCTCAAGTCATCATATAGGCTCCCACGTCACCACTCTTCACCCTCACTATTCCTTATCCTCCTCATCTCCACTGCCATTACTTCAAACACCAACAAATATGACAAATCCAAGATCATATCCTGTATCCTAACACTGTCACTAAACGCCTCTGTGTACCACTGCTAAAAATGATAGTGGTAGCAATAACATTTAGCAAGTAGTCATCGTCATAACCACCTTAATTGAGATTGTCTTAATAATCATAAGACTATATAGCCTAATAACCATGATTAGTATTGCAGTCGAAGCGTATAGTCCTAATCTAAAATGAAGACAAAGACTACAGCGTCTTAGTTCAATTCATAACCAACCCATTTACGCCTCTAGCCTACTGTGCATGCCACTGCCTACAGAGACAGAAGACCTTTCTGATTTGGGAAGGACATTTTACATAATTAGAAATAGGCCTATTATAAATGCTAGAATATCAATATCAGAATATTTGTAATAATAATTTTCTCCAATACATTCAATATATCCTGATGTCCAAGTGGAATATTAGTAATTGTATTAATTGTAATGAGTGATTAGTCGACGTTAGATGAGAACATACACACCAATATGCTTTCAGAGGGAGACCTAGCACAATCGGATGCTATTGCTTTCTTCAACGCAAACCGCAACACGTCACCATTTTCATTGAGCCGCGTGCGCTAATGTCAAATTGCAAGGGACTTAAAAAATAACATTCTAGATTAAAAGTAAGGTGTACGAAATATACATATGGGTTTTGGTTTCATGCATATAGGGTGCTACACATCGATATTAATGATAAAAACATTTGCGCATAGGCTACTCTTTTTTTTGTGACTGTGCTTTTATGACAGACACACTTATCATGGTTCTCAATGCAGGGGTGTGTGTGTGCGCGCGTGTGTGTAGGGCATCTTCTCATCAAAATAATCCAGAGCAGTGTCAAGTAATTTCATATAAAACTCAGATATTTCCCTTATGGCTATGCTATGCAGTCAATCTAGTATTGCTGATTTATTATGTGAACAATTACCTAAAGAGTCCAATGTTATCCTCGTAAAATTGATCAAATATGATGCAGATTCCTGAATCTCCTGCTAATCAATTTATAAATGAGATGAACATGGTCTCTCCAAAGAGAAGGCATTTTGTCAAATGTGGTCATAGCTACTCGACATTAATATATAGGCTATAGTTTTTAAAAAAAACTTTAGCATGTTATGCTATTCTTTTTCAGGATAAAGTGTCCTGTTCCATGTCGTGCTCGAACCCCTGTATTGATTATTTTCAGGCACATCTCTATTTTATGTCGACTGCTCTGTGGTAAACGAGATAAACCCCCTTTTGGCGCCTATGCGTGCAGTGGAAAGAGTGAAGATGTGACGGGTTGTATTTGAAGTATGACGAGCTTTGTGGTCAACTCCTTCTTATTCCCCTGCCTCAAATACTCTTTCAAATAAGCCTCCCGGCCACCCCCTGCCACCTTGACATGAATGGGCGGCTGACCTTTCGGGCCGTGTCCACTCTCCGTCCAGTTTTATCCAAATAAGCCTCCTTCCCCCACCCTGCCTCATCTAGGATGCCAGCTATTTTTCACTGATATCATCAACGAATGCAAATCATTTGGACGTGGGGGACTGCATGGAAGGAGAAGGAGTAGTGGTGTATAGCACTTAAGTAAACATACTTTAAAGTACTACTTAAGTCGTATTTTACGGAATCCGTACTTAACATTATTATTTATTTTTTGAAAACTTTTACTTCACTACATTCTTAAAGAAATAATGTACTTTTTACTCGCTACATTTTGAATGCTTAGCAGGACAGGACAGTGGCCCAATTCACACTCTTATCAAGAAAACATCCCTGGACATCTCTACTGCCTCTGATGTGACGGACTCACTAAACACAAATGCCTCGTTTGTAAATTATGCCCGAGTGTTGGAGTGTGTCCCTGGCTATCCATAAATCAATTTAAAAAACACAAATTGTGCCGTCTGGTTTGCTTAATATAACGAATTTGAAATTATTTACACTTTCACTTTTGTTACTTAAGTATATTTAAAACCCAATACTTTAAGACTTTTAGACTTCAAATAATATTTTACTGGGTGACTTTCAATTTTACTTGAGTAACATCTTTACTTTTACTCAAGTGTGATAATTGGGTACTTTTTCCACCACTGAAAAGGAGGGTGGGTAGTCATGGACAAATACCACACTAGTTGAGAATGCGCGTATGTAGATGGAATAATTGAATACCCACCAATATCGGATGGTTCGAACCACCTTGAATTCAAAATTGCAGAGAAAATAGACCTTCCAATTTCTGAATTTCGCACTTTGAAATATCACCAACCAATTCGCCATTCAGATAAGATGCGTTTATTTCTGCATGGCCTTTGAAGAGAGAGGGGTCGAGTCAGTCAGCGAGGAAAGGCCACTCCGTTAACCCCCTCCCTTTACACTCCTCCCTCTCTCTCCCTCCAACAGACCGACCCCCACCTTTTCTTAGCACAGACCTGAGCGCGCGCACACAATTTGACTATAGCCTATCACGCGGGTTTAAGGCTACACAGAGGGTAGATTAGAGCTTTGCTTCTCTAGCAAGTAGAGGAGGAGGCACTTCTGTAATCACAGTGGAGGTATGTAGCCTAGGCCACAAAGTGTTAGCAGCTAGCTATAGCGAGAGGAGGCTTTAGGCGAGCAGCAAAACGTTTTCTCGAATGCCTTACAATCATCAAAGCACAATACGTTATTAAAAGAGAATATATTTTGGACATTTGAAAAGATAAGGCTACTTATGCATGTACAGCCTATCTCAAAAGTGATGTCTGCCTATATAGGCATATTATCAGTAGCCTATATGCCAAATGACATTCCATTTTGATAATAATGGACACTATTAGAAATGTTAGTCATTGTCTAACGTGAAGACAGTCTCGCGTTGCATCCTCGCTCGACTTTACAGTGGTTACATCGCTATTGGCAGCTTATCTTCGCTTAGACCAATGCTACAGCAGAGACATACATATTGATGGGTGATGCTGAGTAAGATCGAAAAAAGACGTGTATTTATCAACAGTCTGCCTTTCCTCTAGGCTGTAGAGAGAGAGCGAGGATGCACCAACCTTGGGGAAGCCCTGCCACTGTCAATACCTCTGACCAATGGCATAGATTAAAACAAATGCCCTTTATGAAACGTGTCAGTCTATCAAGAACACAGCCCATGCGCCAGCTAGGTAAATAACGGATAAATTGCAACAAAATAAACAACAACATAAATAAATACTAAAGAGCTTGTGTACCACAAATACAGTCCTGGATCATAAAAATATTCTGGCACGCTTCATAGCAAGAAAACAGACGTAACATTTCCATGTATTCATGGTCTACATAACGTTGGAACGTCTCCAGAATGGCTGTTATTACGGCTATTATAGCTCAGACATAGCCCTATTCGTTTGTTCATAAACATAACAGAAATGAAACAAATTGACTCAAACTCAGCTAGGAGACTAATTGGCCTTTCTTTACCCGAATTAGTGTATATCGATTGCATAGGCACATAGCCTATAAATACATATTGTTTTATGTTTGGCCAGTTTAATATTTTGAAGACGTAGCCTATAGGCCTACATATAGAGACTAGTTAGATAAAATATCAATTGCTTCATAAGCATTGTGATTGATTGAGTGATTGGCTGAAACGTGCAGTGAGCGGCCTATCAACCCAGTTTGGTAAAGCTTCAAGAAGTGCTATGTATTTTGTTATTTTTAATACACCATGCATTGCACGTGGGTACCAGGCCTATAGGCTACATATGCATTTAAGCTAAAAAAAAAATCAATATGAAAAATGTACTTCATAAAGGTAATGTGAAAATCCTGACGATGAAGTGAAACATTACTGGTGACCAAAATTATATTTACATAAACATGCTGCAAAAATAAGTGACCAATGAATTTGGTCTCAGCATGAAGTATAATTGCAACAAAATGCAGCTGAGTGAAATTGAGGAGCTCACTGGCTGCGGTGGCACAGTTACAAACCATCTGGTGTGTATTAGAAAGAGAAGCCGTAAATATTAGTGAAAAGCCAGGGTGTTATCAGGTAAGCCCGGCCTTGCTGGCCTCCCATATGTTGACATATTACACCGTGGGGATGTCTACTAAAACATTTCAGAATAATACATTACCATATTAGTTACATTAATTTGGTTGGTGTAGGCTAGATCTCCCGATGACTTGACGTCACTCTGTTTGTAAACATTTTTGAAGGGATTACGGAATGAATTAGTTGGCGCACGCATGCTGGTGACGTTATGTTTGGACCACTGTGGAGTTTTAAGTGTCCATAAGCAACAGGTTAACTCTTCTCTGACTCAAAACACAATTGCAATTGGCCTTAATGACAACATTTGCCACTGACAATCACAAACATCCCTATAAACTTCTCAAAGGAAATTAAGCTATAGCCTTCTCTTCTCAAAACCTCAGCACCTTCTCCTCGTTGTCTCGACTCAGTTAACTCGTTTTACGCTTTCCCTTTCAAAATCAAACTTTCCTTTCCAATCTCCTGGGTTTCTTTTCCGCTACTGTGATTACCGGAACGTAAACATACACTGAAAAATAGCACTCTTGGGTTTAAATGTCACGTGTTGATTAATTTGTTGTTAATGACAGCCGGAGTCACACACACACACGCATAGGCACATCCTTTCCTCTTTCCCTTTCTCACATATCCCTCCCCCTTCTCTCACTCTCGCTCTCTACTTCTCCCCTCTCCCCTTGCTTATCCATTTCACTCAAACGTGCACACACACACTGTGCAAGAGAGACTAAACCAAAACAAGTCTTACTTTTTTCGTGAATCTCCATCATAGTCCTTGATGTTCCAGCTTCTCTGAGCCGTCTCTCTTCACAGCCTGTAAAGTCTGAAACATTTGAGTTCGACACAACATCTCGCTTTAATTAATATATTTCTGGGCTCTGTCCCATAGACTATACCCAAAAGCTTAGAGTGAAGTGCAGATTGAGACATATTGAGCCCGCTTTAAAAGGATAATTTCATGTGGGAGGTTGGACACAAAGTTTGGACTCGTGACTGGCATTCCGGAGGGACATGCATATTTTAAAACAACAAAGCAAGATAGAGACGGGGCTCCGGGTGGGAGGGGAAAAAACTCGGAAAGAAGTTACTATCTGATGAACAGCTGTCATTGTTGGGCAAGTCTCGAACGGGTATTAAGATATAGCCTACATTCCCAAAGCCCCTGTCGAATAATTATCATCGACTGCCCCTCGACGATTATTATTTTTTATCTCACGCTTCAATA
The DNA here is from genome assembly GCF_057628025.1 of Oncorhynchus mykiss. Lineage (NCBI taxonomy): Eukaryota > Metazoa > Chordata > Actinopteri > Salmoniformes > Salmonidae > Oncorhynchus > Oncorhynchus mykiss. The sequence goes on along the minus strand of NC_143027.1, from coordinate 13,632,151 downwards.
TTTGTATTTCACAATTACCCTTTATTTCGTATAATTGGCACTTTATATCACCACCATGTTGTAAACACAACGTTTAGCCAATTAGGCTTGCATAAGTTAATAATATAAAATCCCAATGCATTGTAGCAGTGCCATCCATGGTGGTTGATGTTCAGCAGCAACTCAATGTCCTACATTGCGTAAAACTGGGTAGAATCTTCCCTTGAGGACGTAGCCTATGGTGAATCCACAATTGTCTTCAACGTTCTGACAATTCACGTGCCAATCAAGAAACATATGTTGCCTTATAAAAACACCAAAAGTAGTCTATGTGAGAGTTTGGACAACTTAGTTGACCATGTTACTGTAAAGGCACACAATTATACAATCATAATTAGCCTACATCCAAATGCTGTGATTTATAGGTTATAACTAGGCTACAAGAGTTTAAATGCCTTAGCACTAGGCCCATTAATGAGTGATAAAGATAACAATTCACCGTCTTATTTTCTATAGGCCTATCGTTAAAATGACTTCTATTGTATGTGGAATCTGTTCAAGGGTAAATGCTTAGAATGTGTTCACTGTGACGAAATCCTTCCGTTGAAATGAAGGGTATGGAGACAAAAGGAGAGAGTGCATGGTGTAGAGCTGGATATCTCTGTTAGTTGTCAGCGTTAGTCCATGGGTATGGAATGCTAATGAGTAAAGGGTCTCTCTCTCTGTCTCACCCCCTCCCTTGCTCGCCCGCTCCCACCCACCCTCCCTCCCTCGCTCCCTCTCGCTCTCTCTCGCTCGGGGAGAGCAGCGGATCGATAGCTGACCTGATGGTTTGGCCAATGCTTTATTTATCTGGCCAGGCAATGATATTATCAGCCTTGAACGTTATATACAGCAAACGTCTTCCTAAATCAACACAAAGGGATCGCTTACACAGCGATCTGTTCTCGCAACCGACTCCCTCGCTGTCTCTCTCTCACTCACTCACACACGCCAGCTTGCACATACATAAACGCGCGCGCACGCTCGCAACACACACCGCACGTACACACACACACACACATACATACATACACACACAGGCGTCCCCTTATGTTACGTTCACAACTGGACATATTTTATACCCCTGTAGTATTGGATTTGATCCATGTCTTAAAGCTTGTCTATGAGGTCTGCGGACGGCAGAATTATACTGCGATCATTGAGATTGCACAATTGAACAATTGTACGTCATTCTAGGTCGACTACATATTATCACCATTTCACATAGAAAGCAAACAAGCCATTTTATGACACACAAGCAGACATCCATGCACTATATTTAGAATGCTAGGCTATTTCCCACTGTGCTGTTTTCCACCATTCACCAGAAGTGTTAGAATTGCCAAGCGATGATGAAAAACGCAATGTCCATTATCGTGTATGTCTATTCATTATGCATAAGCCAATACCTGAAATAAAAGTTTATAACATTGTCATAGCCCATACTTGAGAGGATCATTCACGCATCCCAAAGCTTCAATTTGAAAATATTTTCTCAAACTGTTTGTCAAAAGTGACTTAACGTAGGCCTAACATTGGCGAAATTAACGGATGTTACCCCACACAAGCTTGTTATTGCCGTGTGACTGCTCAAGACGTGTGGAACCATTGGTTGCATGAGGTTTTGGAAATAGGGTCGCTGACAACTTAGGATAATAAATGTTTCGCTTTCAGACAGATATCTCAAACGTGAAATCGCACCCAGCTGCTTGTGCAAGCAAACAAATAGCCCCGTGTTAGGAGTCATTCACTTGTGGTTTGATGGATGAAACCAGACAAAGGTAAATTGTTATTTAACTCATTTGGGAATAACACTTTGGTAACCAGAGTTTCCGAAATGACCGAGACACAAATGGGACCTATAGTGTGTTACAGATCCCGTTGCCTTACCCACTGTCATCAGTCAAGTGCAACAATACGATATGATAGAACATCCCAATCGTGTCACACGTTTATTTCTTCTTCAGAAAAGCAGCTAAAATACCAGCAGCATACAAGACCCAGAGAGACCATTTGTATACCATGTTTGAACGTTGAGTGATCTACAACTATGAAAGACTTCTGCCTGAAAACACATCATCCCAAACACTATAGGCCTATGAGGTTAATGGAAAGCCGAATACCAAACTAGTATGAGATTATATCTAATTGTTGCATATTTACAACAAACCTCTTTAAATTGACCTAACTGTTGGAAAATGAAAGCAACACACCGTCGATTAATAAATATCACTTATAGGTCTACCAAACTGTAGCCTATCATATCATTCCTGCTTGTAGTGAGTCATACTGCTTCATTAACTAGAAACACATGGCTCGAATTATGTTATTTTGAATTGATTTATATAGCCCGTAGTGTAGAGATTGTACAACATAATGCGCTCAGCAAAGGATGAAAGTTAGAATTCTAGAGGGGTTTAGAATACATTATGTGAGAACAACTAGTTAAAAGCTGCATTTAATATGCTGGTAAACAATTTAGTCGAGGGCTGTAAATATAGGCTGGAATTGATCGAGACTCGTCATCAACGACACTATTTTCAGTAAATGTTATATTTTTCTAATTAAACATCTCTTCATATGCGGGTAAACATAAACTAGGATATTAGCCAAAAAAACTAATAAATATAACACATACAACCAGATTTATAAAATAAAATATTTAGGGGGACTACAATCTAAGAAAAGTTGTGGAGTAGGCCTAGGATATGAGCTAAACTTCCAAATTAGCCCAAAAGTCTATTTCTTTTTCCAATAAGATTAAATGGGTAATTTGTAAAATGCTAAGGTATAATATGTACAATTTGGCTCTCATGTGTTAAAATTAGTGTTTAAACTATATAAAAAAAATGTGTTTAAGCCTATTAATTTAAAGCAAAACTACAAGGGCTCATTCTCCAACTGTGAACTGGCCAACCGGCCAACATGCTCATGCCATTGTTAGTTCATAATTATTGATAGCCATATTATTACACATTATTGAGGACATAACACAATTAAGGGTTACGTTGATCTGAGAAATACCGTGTTGAAATATTACCAGAAGCTATATGGGATGAACACTGCTTCAATCATGACCACAGGTCGACCATGATCAACTAAGGCCTGCTCATCTTTTGACCAGATGAGACCATGATAACTAGACCGAATAGTTCTACTCCTGTTTTCAAATCTGTAAAACGATTAGAGATAGGCCCTCATTTACGACATTTCACAACTTCACTAGCTTAAGCAAAAAATAAGTTACTCGTAAATGAATTAATCAGGGAACATACAATCAAATCAACCGCCGCCACGATACGCCCCCATCCAAACCGAAAATGGTGATATAAATACAATTAAGACATGTGGCTGTCTCCGTTCAGCTTCCATCCTCACGCTAGCTTTCATCGTAGGGAGATCGTTCAAGAAATTGGACGTCTATACATGTCCTCATCATGCTACTATCTCAAGATCGACTGCAAGGCAAAGGCTACAAGACACCGTCTTCTTCCTCCCAACCCAACATATCCCAAGCTTATGTCCTTATTTGAGTCTGATACAGTATGTGTATTATGCATATGAACAGTATACTGCGTTATTTCTGTACGTCAGAGATCTGCTCTCGGGTCCACATTCTTTGTAAAGGGCAAACAGACATTGTCACGCAAGAGACATGCAGCCCCTGTACACGAAGCTACTATACACTGTGCAGACAAACATCATAATCCAACACGTTGAGGACTTCGTCGATGCATTCATTATAAATGTAGGCTATAGGCAAGCCAAGGCTACATACACGCTGATTTCCCTCCGCATATTTCCTCTCTCATTTGTCACTGTGCACTCCGCGTCTGTCTCTCTATCTCTCCTCCACTCTCTCTATTCCAACACAATACATCACATTCGATGTTTCTATCGTCTGGCTTACATGCTGTAAAATACATTTTCCAGATTGATCATGCATATCACATCTGTTTTACAGCGAGTGCAATCCTTAGCTAAAACGCATGTCAATATTGAAACAATTCTATCAAAGGGTATATATTTTTAAACAGGCGAATGCAGATGTTTGGAGACAGTCATAGTTGAATTGAGAATCCCCTTGATTAAGCCACAAGAGGTAGGCTTGTGGCTTAATGAAAGCAATGAAAGCAAGAGAAGCTCAAGCGTTCATTGCTGTCTGGGAAAGTATGAAACATTAATGCGCTCACAGGCAGCGAGCAGCGTCACCACTGTCTAATTCCGCACATCGATGTGTTTATACTCAGTCGTGAGTGAGCGACTAGGTGAAACAGTAACATATAGCTAGCTATGCATTGAGTAGCCTACCAGCCATCCAATCTAAACAACGCCTGTTCTATAGCATAACATGATATTGTTATATTTTCCCATCGTTCGCCAAGCTCCATTGGGAAGAATAGAGGCAAAATGCCTATAATGAAATAGAATTTGGAGTGTAGTATGCAAGACAACACTTGAAAACGCACATATAAGGCAAGCGTAGCCTAAACATGTGTATGAAGATGAGTGGCATTATGCTATCCCACACAATAAGCGTCAGTGCATCTCGATCTTCAGAAGAACATTCTTGAGAGTGAGACATTGTTGCCTATTTCTTTTTTAATAGTACACTCACCATCACACAACTTCATCAACCGACCCTTCTGCAAAAGCTGCATTATGAAGTAAGCAAATTGAAGGCAACAACCAATAAAATTCAAGAAACAATGAAAATTTCAAGACTAAACAAAGAAAATGTATTTGAAATGATATATTAAAAGTGCTTTTGATTTTCATGTCTCTCCTTTGACTGATGATCGACTCCTCAAACACTCATAACCAGGAGCAAGACGTCCTCTCGTCAAAATGTCCACGAGGTCGGTCTGCTGTTGCAGGTCCATAGTTCAACCATCAGTAGTGATATTGTCATAGCGATTAGACTTGTATCTTATTTGTCTAAATTTCTTTATTTTTCTGTTTTAAATTCCCACTTCAACTTTTAATTCTCGGAGAACGTAGCTTCGACAACATATATATCGCACTCATAATAAGAAGCAAAAGGTTATATAAAAATTATTAGTATAGAATCACAGAAAAGCTGGTTTAGAACCAGAAAAAATACAAAACAGAGGGGTACATAGACACAGGACATTTCTTATAATTGCTTGGAAACATTATTTTCCCGCTAAGTCTTGTTTTTCATTTTATTTGTTTGTTTGTTTTTTTTTACAAAAAAGGAAAATAAAGACTAGTATTTTACAAAATGAAGAGTACTGTTCTTGAAGATGAGAGTGGATTTAAACAGGTGTAAGTCCAGTTCCATATTTTCTGTACATAACGTATTCCATCTCAGATCTTAGTCCCAGAAGACAAAAAAACAACAACATGTCATGTCTTCCAATATGTTCAGAAAATGTCCTATATATAGTCTTCTTGTACGGGATGCTGAATTTTGGTCCTTTTTCTCTCTGTTTGTCACTCTCATTCGGATCATTGGATGGACATGTAAGGCCAGTTGAAGCTGCTCCCGGATAATAGCATATCCCTGATGAGCGTTTCAATAGGGGTTTTACCTACCAAGCGGACGAAGAACAGCTGCTCAATTACCGATGAGGAGACGGTGCGGAGAGATGGAAGCCGCAGCAAGAGCTTGCCAAAGCGGCTGGGCTGGTTAGGGTACTGGCTCCTCACGTATTCCTCCAGGGCGCACTGAGACTTCTCCTGCAGGCTTTCGATGTGAGCCGCATCTGACAGGCCGCAAGCGTCTGTGCAGGCAAAAGAGAAACACAAAAGAACCCTGGTTATCGTTCAACATCAACGTTACGTGTTATTGACAAAGTGAAATTAACAAACACACTGCCCAAACATGCTACGTCACCTTGAGTAAGAGGAACTGTCATATAGAATAAACAAGGGCGATCTGTTGAAGTGGGGAACGCACCACATAGAGGCAGATACCTCTACACGTTCATAAACCAATCAAAACAAAGAATATGCAGCTAACGGGCATGGGAAATGGTGTGCAGCATACGCCTATTTATTGTATAGCGTTTTGCAGTTCCAATCGAGGGAGCAGGGGGAAAGGAAGGCAGGCCCACTCGTGGTTTCTGACTCAGGGGACACAATTCAATGGAAACGTATAAAATACATTGATGAAAGTGAAATTGCAATGGTTATAATATGACCTAATTAAGCTACTCTCGATAAACTGTTAAGACATTTCACCGCTCTTTTCTTGATATACCATGCTTGGCCTGTTTTTCAATGTAGCCTAGTAAAGGCCCTGGAAGCAATCACATTTATTAGCAGGGGTGAGGTCAATAGTCGCGCAAAAAACACGTAAAAATACGAAAAGGAGCCAGCACAACAACACATGCGACATGTGTTTTGTTCGTAGCCTATATAGTCGGGGGTTGTTCATTGCACATTGGCCTAAATGGAGAAATGCACTCAACGTTAATGTCTTCAGATATGTTTGTGCATAGTAGTCTACAAACGAAACTGTTTATCGCACAGGCCACGGCATACTGCTGTGCCTAGAAATCTGCATTAAACGGCTGTGCAGGGCCAAGCATAATTTGGACCGTTATGCATAGGCCTGACGATTTTGTATTAAGCCATTGCTTTGTAACAATACATTAAACACCGGACAATGGTATCCGAGAGGCTTTTAAATCTCATCTTGATTTCTCAGGGCGATAACTCACTACGACCAGACACAATAACCTTATGAACTCACGGACTACGCGGGGCCAACGCGGAGATCTTGGGTTGATTTACTATATGATCTTAGACGAGGCAACACAGTCCCAAATCCGTTTGGATTAACTTTGATAGTCTATATTTAAAACATAAAACAATTAATCAGGGCGAAATAAATTACGTTTTAAAACATCTTGCAAATATAAACTTGTGAAACACAATGATTAAGCTCAAATCATATCGACGACTGAGCTTCAGCGAATGCATGAGCCAAAAGAAAGCTCGTGAAAGGGTACCCCATAGTTCACCAAACATAGAACTAACCCTTGCGTCATAATACAACCTGAAAATATCTGCACATAAAGACATCTATTTCATAGATTCACATTGAATAAGTATGTGAAAACAGATTATGAAAAATATCCTACAATGCATAACTGGACATAATATGAATCATAAGAACACAACGACCTAAACTAGGCTACCCCTATGGGTTTCATTTCTGAAAAAATAAATAAATGTCAACACAGTAAACCTTGACTACAACTATAGTTTGTTACGCATGTTGCCTCTTGCTAAAATGGACAGAACCAAGGTTAAATCTAGTCATCTTAAACAACTATCTCTGTAGTTGTATTTTATGTTAAATTGGATATAGCCTAATAACGTAACAACAACTTGGAGCAAGGCACACAATGTCGTCATGTTATGTTAATGACTAACAGCCTAGAAAAAAATAGAAAAAAACATAAATTCGCATTAGCAAAGGTAGGCTATAGGTAAACCAGGAGGGCTTGATTGGTCATATAAATGTGCCTAAAAGGGCACAGTCACATGTAGGCCTACAAAACGAGAATATAATGTTTGTATGCTAAGGACAGAAATGTCCTCACGGGCAGAAAAGGCAGTGGTAAGGTCTTCATGTCACTAAGGAGGGCAAACTAGAGGACTAGAGGAGGTTTATTGGCCATGGTCAAAACATGTTCACTGGTCACTCAACCTGTCTGTAGGCTATACAATCCTCACGATTTAAAAAATAATCATTACAAAATACTTTATATGGATATGGCTAATAATATAATAGCCTATAACATAATATAATATGCATAATATAATATAATATGAAAGGAAATATATTTAGCTATTCAGAGTAGGCTATAGGATATATTTAATAGGCTATAATTCAGTAAAGATGCTAATGCTAGGCTACTTTAGGCTAGGCTATAGGTGGTCACCAAGCATAGTGTTTTTTGAGGACATCGAGAGTGAAAATATGTTCTAGAAAATAAAATAAAAACACATATTACAAAACACAATGATGTTCAAAATGGTACTTAATTGTGAAATGTATTGATTGAAATAATGCTATTTAATGAGAATTTGTTCACTTCAAAAGAGCCACATAAGAGCTCTTTTGAGTCACGGTCGATTTAGGCTTCTTATCCACTAGGCCTACTTATTCTCCATTATCCTTATGCGACTGCTTGCAAATGTTAATGGCAGCAAGTGTCCACAATCAAACCCCAAATATCTATATTATTACACGCGACAGGAACGGTGACCTTGGCTCAGCCAGATCTAGTAATGACCGGTCATATGTAGACTATGCCTTCTTTTCAAAATGTGGGATTCTAATATTTTACAAGAAAATAATTGTGAGAGGAAATATCTTTAAACTAAATACATTCCGAATCTATCTCAAGCATACTGTTGTTCTGACAGAAATGTATAGCAGAGTAAAACAATGACACATTAGGCTATTTAATCAGTATTTATTTGAATAGGCAGCTAGGGATTATTTCCTGTTTTCCCAAGACACATGTTTGTGCGCGCAAAACAGGAAAATATGTGCCGCAACTCGTACATAGCCTACATCAGGTGTCACACCGCAATTCTGCCTTTCTTTATGCATATCATGTATTATAAAAACGCCTGTTACATAGACCAAACACTTCTGTAGACCAGACTTATACAAAATGTAATGTGATTCACTTTTTATACTGTCCCACAGTTATTAAATAGTATATTGTCTTTCAATCTATTCCTACGTGGGAGTAAAATACACATACAAATTACGTTTTTGAAAGTCGGTTTGTTTACTTCTCTTATGCTCTGAGTAACACACAAAATGTATCACTGTGGATATTTGCAGCAAGCCATTGTCAAAAGAGCATGGAGTAGCCTGCACTAAACAGCCATGGCCTCTGTGTCAGTGTTGTTCTCCCTGTCTACCCCCTCACTGCCCGCCTATTACAGAGGAGGCCTCAGCAGCGGCATGGGAAACACTCACCTGATGTGAAGAGTACTATCGCCTTGATGCAGCTGTACTCTGCCGAGTCAACGTGGAGGGCCTTGAGCTTCTCAACCTGCTCCTGGAAGATTCGAATGTGATCCATGAAAGCCACGACTCGGTCCGCAGACATTGGAGAAGCGTGGAGGCCTGCCGCGGCGAGCAGAGGGGCCACATGCAAAGGCATGGAGCACTGAGCCGCGTTTAGCACAAACAATTCGCTCCACGTCAGCCTGAGAAGGGACACCTGGTCGGTGATCTGCAGATCTGGAAAGAAAGGGATGTTCCTCGCCCATTCCACGGCGCTGAAGAGCAAGCGAGCTGCCAGCTCGCATATGTTCTCAATACCCATGATATTGTTGGGCTGCATGCATTGGCTTCCATATCGGGACGTCGGGTAAGGCTCAGCCCGAAGCAATAACGAGATGTATCCGGAGAGATAGCAATGGCCGTTCAGAGGGTCCCCGTTCGTCAGCCCGTACTGCCCTGGGTTCGGCTGGGTTGGAGGCATTCGTCCTCGCTGAACCGCTGACAAAAAGAAAGAGAAGGAGAGGAAATGTGCATCCAGAACTGATGAACATTGTTGCACGTGCAACCTATGCCGAGAAGCATTAGGCAAGCTAGTGTTTTCTGCTCTGAGATAAGGGAGTAACATTTCCCATCACAATCTAGTTCAAACTGTACATTACATAGTGTGTAAGATTGTGTGTTGTTTAAATAAATAATCATATTTTCAATATCTAAGAGTGACCGTAGCCTACATGCTAAGTGTTGCACTTTATACATAAGTATCGACTAGGCACGCATCTAGATTAACACACACACACACACACACACACACACACACACACACACACACACACACACACACACACACACACACACACACACACACACACATTTAAAATATCTAACATAACGGATGCTTTAATACAGGCCTACAATGCCATTTAGACCTATGCTACATCTAGTTGTTCACTGCAGCCCATGTGTCAGTTTCATTTCGTCTAATGTATTCCTCCATTACATATGTGTTATGCTGCACTGAAGAAGAGTGGCAAAAATATAACAAGCACAATAAGAGTAAACGCCTTCTAAGTCTATAGTTCAGTCGAGGAAGAATCTTTTAACAATGTGCATTAAGTATAATTGGTCTAATTGTATTTTTGTTGACAATATTTTGGGGGGATAATATTAAATAACATGTATGGTAATTTGGTGGTTAATTTAAAATACGTGTTTTGCTATAATTTGTGCTCCAAATAGAGGGAAAGTTACGGCCTATCATACATTACGAGGCTAAACAAATGTGTACCACACAAATTCTCTAGCATTAACGTCAGCCTGCTCAAACTGCTTAATCTGTCTAGTCAGCATATGGAACAGGGAGACGATGTGGTTATGTTGTCTGTTCGCCTTAAAGCACAGACAAACCAAACACAAGTCTATCACTACACATGTAAGGACGTGCATTAGCATGCATGTTATCTCTCTCTCTCTCTCTCTCTCTCTCTCTCTCTCTCTCACACACACACACACACACACACACACACACACACACACACACACACACAGCCAAATAAACAGCTGCTTTGTTTTAGCCTACGACTCGTACCGGTTCCCTATCTTTTGTAGCTGCATTGCATTTGACCCTCTCTATAAGCTAAATGCGCACACATACACATCCCCTCAAAAAACATGGTTGTGCAATGTGCTCAGCCGTATGTATGTGACCTTTTATGCAACATGGCAGCCCTAGTTGTCAATGAAACGTAGTACGCATCATCATAAGTGCCATTAAAAAAAGATATTCACCTTCCCGCCGCATTCCCACTTTTAAACATTTCTTCAGCCGACAGTATTGGCACTGATTTCGGTGGTGTTGGTCAATGGGACAGTTCCTATTGGCACGACATGTATACGTTAAGTTCCTTCGGACACTCCTCTTGAAGAAACTTTTGCATCCCTCGCAGGTGAACTGACCATAGTGCTTGCCGCTCGATTTGTCTCCGCAAACAACACATTCTATATGCTGTGCGCCACTCTGTCCAGAATTCTGACTCCCCTTGTCTCCAGCAGTCCCTGGTGTTGACGGCGGTCCTGGCTGACTTGGGGTCTGCGGAGTGTGCGGTGCTGCCGACGCCGCCTGCTGTTGCTCCCTCGCCGGCTGAGTTGCTGGATTGGGGCCGCTTGGAGGTCCTCCGACCACGTCTTCCTGCGGATCTCGCCAGACGCTAACTACCATTGCCATATCTCGGGCCCGGAAAGTGCTATAAAGCGAACGGATCGCTGGGATTTATAAAGCAAGGGGAGAAAAAATATCTCAAACACAACAGTGCAAAGTCAAATCGGAAAAAACAATCTCATAAGAGAAAGAAGGGAGCAGAACACGATCAATACATTGAAAATACAGGAGGCGATAGAATAGGCACCCGATCAGGATATGCAAGTATCGGGAGGCCAGTTCCAATGTAAATTGCAGTCAGCCATTCAGTAACCCAATCTTGAAGAAAAAGCGAGCCAGCCGTAACAAAAAAAAAATGCTGTTCGTTATAAAATAGCCAGAAAGGAGGCAGGAGCGATTCACATGGGCGTAGAAACGAACATAAAATAGATGCGATCCAAAGTGCTGCGAGAAATAAATTCCCTTCTCCTTTCTTCCTCGCTCCTTACTCCCGTCTTCGCTGTTGGAGGGGAGGAAAAACTGAAGAGCGGAATTTTACATCTATATTCTTAAATACATTTCATTTCGACCAGCAAAAAGACCGCGTCGCCGAAGTGCCCGTGTAGTTTCACCTCTCCAGTACAATGGAGCGAAGGCAAAAAGATAAAAAAAACAAAAAACAACAACTAATAGAATATGCAAGAAGGAGAGCCCCAAAATTGAATGCGTTTAAACGGGAAGACCAGCAGAGCAATGTTTCCGAAACGGGGATCTGCGCGAATGTCTGTATATAGTGAACTTTGACACTACTATTGAAACTGACACGTTTCTATGGAGATCGCTACGCCTTATATGGTGCTCGTGTCAAGGAGCCAAGAGAGGGGCTGCTGGCAACTGATAATCAAAGGCGACTGACTGGCCAGAGCCCTGCATTGAGGGGAGAGAGAGAAAATGGGAGGCTAAGGTTAGCCAAGCCTCTTTCTCTCCATTGGTTAGAGTCCTGGTTCCTTGCTACCTACGACTGGGGTCTCTGACAAGCACAATTTACATTGAGCTCGCCCTGCGCTGCTATTTACTTTGAAACCTGATTAGTATTAGTCTATTGTCACAAACAGAGGAGGAAACCCTGGATAGAATGGCCGAAATAAGGGTAAAAGCGAGGACAAAGCTTTGTGCACGTGAAATAAACAAACGTGCTAGGCGAAAGGGACTGGCATAGAATTCCTCAAAGTTTTAAAGGGTTTGTTTGGGACTACCATATTCATTATACATGCGGGGGACATTATTATTGATGTATCGTGTGTTTTATTATAGCCTACAGCATTTGGTGGTGTGTAATACTGTATATGCTTCAACTTTACATTTACATTGTCAAAATTCGGGTCCAAAGTTACTGGATCAAATTAGGAAAACATAATATGTAAGAAATTCTGCATAATATATATTTCGTGTTAGAATAGGCAGACAGGGTGCGATGGCGCCAGCGAATCTCAAAATTACATCGACAAATAACAAATACTCTATAACAGTTGAGGTTTTAAGGCCTACACAATCACTGAACGGGTGTCATATTATGTTTTATAATGACAATAATTCAAAATCATGTCAAGTTGTTTGAAAATTGCACGGGAATTCCGGCTTTTTGCATGTGGATACTGAAGCCTGCATGCGTCTCCAACTCAAAAATGTCTGGATCGGTCTGCCATCTAGCGTACAGTATACAATTACATCCACATAGTAATGCATAACTCACTGTGATCATGCATGTAGTATTCTTATCAACTTTGTAAAATCATAAAGACAAGAAATAAACTCATGAAAATTGCTTTCTTTTTATTTATATTTTTACAGATACTGTGTTCCTGATGAAGATTTCAAACGGAGCAGCTGGTGCCTGTTTTGTAGATTTAGGAAAGACATTCCAGGGTAAAATCACTTAAAATGAGTGGAACTTAGCACAAATAACATTGACACGGGGTAGTTTGAATATGACAACATTTCGCCCACATGGTAACCAAAGCCACCAGAAGTGTATTCAGTGTGCTTACAAGCCTGGTGCGCCGACATGCATCCCATAATAGCCGAACTTAAATAGAGTATAGGGTATGTGAAAATAAAGTGAATAGTTTATGAATACCTTTGTTATGTCTGTCCGAGTGTAGTCAGCTATTAAAAGATAATGGAGCGCAAATATGCAAGTACCCCCCTTGTTAACGCATAGGAGGAATGGGTGTTTTTAAGTATTCAACAACAGAACTCTTCCCGTCCCTGTCTCGGACACTGCACGGAGACTCCCGGTCATGTCTCCAGCTCTTTGAAAAGGTGAAACGAATAAGATTAAAATGGACAAAGAATTTTCTGTAAGTGTATCATTAAGATTTTACTCCACAGATCGGGAAGAGAGCTGGACGGAGAGAGAGAAAGAGAGAGAGGGGTGACAGTGAATGAGAGCAGCGAGAAGAAGGCTATAGCACGAAAACAGGAGAGAAAAAGAGAACGTGGACAGCAGGGTATTAAAAGAAGAAGCACTCAGCGACAACTATTAGGCTATAGTGGATGGGAAACATCGGTACCTGAATTTGGCAAGTACAACATTTATTTATCTTCCACCTATTCACAAGAAGCTCTAAAGGAATGAACAATACATTCTAGCCTCGCTACACTACCATGCAACCCATGTAGGCAACCGTTATCTAGTTTATCTGTCTAAATGTCAAACAAGCACTGTTAGGCTACATTCCAGGGTGAAACTTTTTAACTGTCCTTTCCTTGACATCTTTACTGATTTGCGAACCCGTTTCTCCGTTTAAAACTGTCGTCAGCAATATATACGAACATCGTTGATGCTGTTACCGCAATTCAGGGAACCCTTTCCAGGTTATGTGCATCTCACCTGTGCAAGGCTATTTGTTGTATGATCACATAATGAAAACATCGATAGCAGCCGGTTTCTCATCGATAGTTTCAACGGATTAAAGGACATTTATACGACTGAGCTGGTGAGGCATAGTACAGGAATGACGATAGTTCTTGGAACACTTTCTGTCTGTTTTGTTTAGTCATATGAAAATGTAGGGCATTCATGATAATCAAATGATTATTATTTAATTGCAAAGTTTGCAGATACATTTTCAACCCCACTATGTGAGATAAGCAGAATATATTTTGTCAATTTAAAAGCAGTTTTTACGATTATTTGGTAGATAATTGATGCATACACACAACTTACATCGAGCGATAATACTGACAAAAGCATAGGCTAGGCCTATATGAAATACGATTTTGGCGAGACTATATTAAACTTCGATTCCCTTGTGTCTCAGATTTTAAGTTGATGCTATAAATGCCACTTGAAGTTCCACATGGCAGGAACTTACTATTAATGTCTATGTTATAGTTTGAGTTAGCCTATATTCCCTAAAACAAGACGCATATAAATATAATTATGTGACATAATTATGTGTTATTACCAAAAATATCAAATGCCATTCGCAGTGCAGTATAGGCTATATTTGCACATGTGGCCTATATGAATCAGATCATGCATATGGTTTGCTGAGCATCTACCGTGAGTTAGAGGTTAAAATAGATTAGATATAGGCCTACGTGGGCTTCAAATATATTTAAAAACATAGGCTAAATTAGGCTAATTTCCAAGTGATGCGGTCTCTCTCTAACCGTTTGTATAACAAATAAATAAATGTCAGGGCAACTGCACCCCATAAACACGTTTTCGCTTCTGCAAGTAGTCAATCGAGCGTTATGAATTCTTGGACCAGTTGTGAAAGCAATAAAAGGCCATGATAGTTTGACCTCCTACTTCGTGAACACGGGGGCAAATATCAGCCCATCGGCATTTCAGATAATTAATAAACACGTTGAAGGAAAATAGCTAATAATACAATCCTCATTGGTTCAGTTTATGTAGGCGCTCCAGTATAGGGAATCTATAAAGTCACTACACCGTTCAAAGCTTCCAGCTCCATCTATTGCTTTCCCTGACGTTTTAGAGGCCTCTGTCGAAATGCCTCCTATAAAAACAAGTATTACATTTCTTCAGGAAAGGGTAACACACGATCTATGCTTTTCCCATCCACGCGCACCTTTGAGCATCTGCCCATAACTGAACAGCTAACTTTCTAGAAGAAATGGCTGTGGTGTGTTGTTCCAAAAATATATAACTAGCCTATATTTCTGCCAAGAAAAATACAAGTGTAAAATAACTACGAAAAAGTGTAGAGACGTTTCATTAACAAATGAGGTGTGCTGCTGTCAATTATTGACTTAATATGCATAATAGCCTATGTTACATGTGCAACTACATATAACAAAACATATATTTGCTGAGTGAGTTCCAATAATTACAAATGAGAAAATAACTTAAATTAACATAACTATGTTTTAACAGAGAACAGAAACCTCTGAAGGCAGATGGTTCAAAAAAATCCTTCATCTGCGTCTTTTCAAACTTTTCCCCAATAGTGTATCACTGAAATTATATAAGATAGACCTGTTCAATAGTATACTTGAAACAAGTATTGCCGATAGCTAATTGTAAGATGTGTATTTGTTTTGATGTGTTCAGTGTAGCCTGGTTTTGTTATAACTGGCTCTCAACTTTGAACCACATTTACAAATGCATTTGAAAAATAAATGTTGCATAATGAATTACATAAAGACAAAATGAAGATTGCCAGTGTTGCTGCTTTCTTCAGACCCGAGCTGTGCGTTATACTTTAATGTTGGGGGGTTTGCTGAGAGCCCCCTCTGCTCTGAGTCGTTACGGGTTGAAAGAGAGGAGGAGGAGGTTTTTCCCCAATCTGATCCCTAACTATTCGGGGGCTCAGATTGGTGTGAAAGGGACGAAAAGGTCACTTGAAATCGTATTTTATCCGCAGCCATTTTCTCTATGGATCAGCAACTTTGAATAGACATCATCTAATCGCTCTTAATGGAAAAGCTATTCGTGAGAAATAGGGAAAATATTTTAGAGCCTCACCACTTAAGGTCGCTATGTTTAACGCAGGCAGCTTCGACAAAATTACAGACAGATCAAAGTAGCTAACAGGTTGAGTTGGGATTGTTTCTTCAGAGTTTTATTCACCGGTCAAAATACACCATGATGAATGAAGAACCACACACTAGGATTCTGAGGCTACTGCCACGGCTATAATTGTAGACAATTGAAGCCG
The DNA here is from genome assembly GCF_057628025.1 of Oncorhynchus mykiss. NCBI lineage: Eukaryota > Metazoa > Chordata > Actinopteri > Salmoniformes > Salmonidae > Oncorhynchus > Oncorhynchus mykiss. Next base: position 13,615,800 of record NC_143027.1, on the reverse strand, counting down.
AAATGACTTTTCCAATTAGCTTTGTGGTTGAAGTTTAGTTAGAGGGACTGTCAGTTTACTCGATGGGTAATGGCTTTATCGCTCACAAAACCATCATATATTTAGAGCACATGTGCTAATTACATTAAATGGTGTCAGAGACCGAGATCATAAATCCATTAGCACTGAAACTCCTCATGTTTCTGCTGTAATATTGTAGTTCACCAAAAACCCAACTGGATGCACCAGTAGCGACATCAAAGTAAACACATTTTCTGAGCTGTTAACGTGGTAAGACGGTGAAAGTGACATAAACGACGCGGTTCTGTATAAGAAGGGGTCAAATGAATACGTACGGTAGGCCTATAACGAAGTATAAAGTGTGCTTCACGCCATTCAAGGCAGACAAAATCATTCAAAACACATATAGTGTCTTAATGTGGTAGCCTATATACGCCTAATACCATGGTGACGAAGAAAGAAGACATTAGCAAAACATAGCCAAATCATAATTTTGAATGGGAGACGATACCATATTAACTAATGCAACCAATGGCCAAGCACTTATAGGCAACTTGTGATAGCCTACTGTCAATGTCTTGAGACTTTTTAAATCACATCAATCCATATAATATGAGGACAACCCTTTACCCCACGTTAAAGTGCTTCAAAAGTTTTAGAAATTAGCCTGGTTAAATGCAGAATTCCATTTTCTCTACTACTCGACTACTACATCGATTCTACCTAGAGGGACCAAGGCAACACGAATCAGGGTTCCAAACGCAGTGCATAAAGGCATTTCACCCGTAACAGTAATTTATTTCAGGGAAACAGGAGGGCAAAGGTGGAATTCTCGAGAAATTCAACAAGTATACATGAGCTTCTGCACGCGAATTACTTTTCATCCTATCGCCACATTATCCGAAAACACACTGTAGATAGACCAAAGACAAAAAGTCAGAACAAGATTATCTCCCGTGCAAATATACAACCCGCACATAACCATTTAAGGAGCAGGGTTATTATGAAACTGGAGTAAAGAGAGAAAGGAAAAGACAGAACATAGACAAGTGGCTTTTCTCATTTGTTCTCCCTGAAACTGGGAGGTGAAATAAAATATGACATTTCCAACTTGCCTGCGTCATTGCGCATCTTTTGAAGTTAAATGAGTGGCATCACCTCAAGTATCCATAATGGTTTTCTTAAACCAACACACAGCACGCGCTCAATTAGAATGTTGTCTGTCTGAACCGCCACCATGCTGTAGCCTAATAGGGGGTGACTGAGCACGTTTAGACTAACGGTACATTAAGACAGAACAAAATCATTCTCAAGTTACATATCATTCATTGTGATCATTTCTCATATTTTATAAGACACGATATCCAAACGCGTGTATAGCCTAATTTGCATGTAGACATTCAGTTTCCAAACAGTAAACGTTAAGTGAGCCATAGGTTAAGTAAGATACTGAACAAATTAATTTGAAAATCAACGATATCCTTTAGGAAACCAAACATGTATGAACACGAGACATGTTAAATAGCAAAGTGCATCCACAAACAGTATAAAAGATGACTGTATCTACCTATCATTACACCCCACCCCATTTACATCGAACCAACGTGGAATAGACGTTGAATTGACATCCGTGCCCAGTGGGATTGTACTAATCATGCAGATGAGTGTCATACAAATAATAATAATACTAAAATAATGTCATTATGGTATTTTTAACACACGCAAGCACGCATGCGCGCACACACACACACACACACACACACACACACACACACACACACACACACACACACACACAGAGCCTTCGGTATCTTGAATCTTATATGGGGGGTGTAATCATTAGAGAAATGGATGCCTGCAAAGTTTGTGAAATGATCAGAGATGTTAGCTGGATCTGAACATCCTGAAGTCCAGCGCTAGTGATGGGCTAGTCATGGGCTAGTGCTAGGCCAGTGATGGGCTAGTGATGGGCCAGTGATGGGCTAGTGCTGGGCCAGTGATGGGCTAGTGCTGGGCCAGTGATGGGCTAGTGCTGGGCCAGTGATGGGCTAGTGCTGGGCCAGTGATGGGCAAGTGCTGGGCCAGTGATGAATCAAGAACATGAAGATAGAGAGCCTGCACTATTCCTGTTCCAAGTGTTGTAATTGCTTGTAAGACAGAAAACAGAGACAGTTTTGGCCACGATAACCTTTTTAAGGTGCTGTGATGACAAAGGCACAACAGACCATATATTTTCAGATTGATTTGGAAATGGTGTGTGTGTATCTATCAGTGCAGGTGTGTGTGTGTGTGTCTGATCAAGTAATTCCACAGCTATTGGCTGACTATATTATCTGACTGTTAGAGCTACGCCGCACCAGGGGCAGTTTGACCCTTTGCTCGTCTCAACTGGATGTGTGATGTGTGCTGTGTGATGTGTGATGTGTGATGTGTGCTGTCTGTATTCCACTCCTTAAATAGGGAGCAGAATACAAATGTACGTTGTTTGCTGCAACCAATGGAAAATAAAGTTGTCTTGTACTGTATTGAATCTTTGATATTGCTACTCTGAGCAAGGCAGTTAACCCACTGTTCCCAAGCTCACAGTCTGTCGTTCCCTCTCTCCATAAAACTCAAAATAAGTTTGTTCGATGTTTCTGCCCAAGGAAAGCCAGAGGGGTCAAAATGAAGAAAATATCTAAATTCAAAATCAAACTGAACTTTGGACCAGACAATATGTTATTACTATATTGCAATAGTCATACGACATGCTTCTGTATGTGTTTTCATCATCAAATAAGGAACTAATTGTATTTTTTCCTGACAGGGAGTGAGCGGCTGTGCAACATGATCGTGCCATGTAAGTTCCACTGCTGCTACACAGGCCCTGTTCACCAATTCACTGAGACATCTCACTAGCACTAATGGATTCATGGATGGAATAATTTACCAAAAATATACATTTATTATATTGGTATAACTTCAACACTCCCTGAAATTAGATCCATAATATCATCTTGATCCCTTGAACAGGGCATGGCCAAAGTCAGTCCTCATTTTGACTCAGGAAGCCAATCAAAAGGCAGCATGAATCACGCATGGCCAATGATAAGGCTGTTTGCTCAAGAGGCTCCCACACGTCCTCCAGCTAGCTCTTATCATCAATGTCTCTGTGTTGTTTTTTTCTCTCAGATTTAAATGAACGTCGTGGCAAGTCCCCCTTCCTTTGGAATAAAGAGCATCACCGTGTCACACGGTCAGAATCGACAAGTCTTCTCCTAATGTCATCTTAAGAAATAATAAAAAAGGAAGAAAATACTGTTTATCAAAACTCCAGGTTAGGTTGGTACTCCTGTGATTTATGGATTGTGTACAAGGTAAGGATTGCTACTAGGAGCTTGTGTCTGCAGGTAAAGCGCAAGACAGACCAACGTGCACAGCGGCCCGAGCGCGATAGATCACCAGCTGGGTGTTAATGAACAGTGGCGATTCAACATGTAGAATCATCTTGAAATGAACAGAACATGTCCGATGTTCTGTAGTAAGAGCTGATGGGAAGGCCACCAGCTGCACATGGACAACAGTTGCGTTGGACTGTCTTGGCCTTAAAAGACAGGTACTGTCTGCAGTTGAAGATATCTACTGTGCTTTGAGTTATGCCTGCTCTTCTGCCCTCACTGCCCTGGCCTGGCATGGACCCAGAAGACATATCCTTAACAGAGTGTATTAACCTCACTCAGTTAACCTTGACCCCTTCTACCCAGCAGCTCACACAGCCCTGATGGTCAGTGGAAGCAGAGTAGATTCATTATGAGGATGGTGTTGTTGCTTTTAAGAAGCTATACATGAAATAACATTCTCAAGACCTAATGTATTTGTGATGCCATTAGTGTTAAATTGTCAATGTTCTCATTGTCATATGTAGAAATGAATGTGCAGCTGTATTATACTGTGCTGGGCAAAAGGATTTTGACATAGCTGTGCCTCTCCTTCACTTAGATTTTCATTTGTATATGTGTTTGTGATTCTGTGTTTGTGTGTGTGTGACCACACGGCAAGTTTACCTCGGGTGACCCCCGTTGACCCGAGGCATCCCAGCGGAGGTCAAGCCTTGACAAATGAGTTCAGGCGCAGAACAGCAAACATTCCACAACATGTTCTTCCTCAACAACTCCCCCTCTTTCTCCCTATCTCTCTCTATACTCCTCCTCTGAACATCTATCTCGTCAAAAGGTTGTAAGAATGAGCTTATCACACATAAACATAATGGCAGAAGGTTGTGGAAATGTTCCAGAACATGAACTTCAGAGGAAGACAAACCTTAATGCGCTACTTTTATGTAATGCTCTACAAAGTTCTGTCTTGTTTACAAATGAATAAGGAAAAATAAAGGGATGTTAGTCGAAAAAAGCTAAGTAAATCCATTGGATGTTAGTATTAAACTACTCTTTATCAGTGTTTGGGGCTTCAGAACTGGGCAGTGATGTAGAGGCTGAGAAAATATGTAGTGTTTAAACAGGATGTGTAGGCTGTAGCATTTCTGGCAACATATCCCTCCCCCCCCAATCTCTCGCTCTCTCCCCAGTTTCTCTCTGATTTGCCAGCATGCTGCTGTCACCTGTGTCAGGCTATTGGTATTCTTCTTTGAGAGGCTCATTAAGGTAAGTGGCACCCCCCATTACGACGACAAGGCGAGCAAAGGTTCCTCTTGTCCCGCGAGTCCCCCAGGGAGTTATCCTACCATCTCCTCTACCCCAGTCATGTCTACTACTCACTACATTTTTTAAGAACACATGAGGTCGCCACAGGTGAACCACTACGTCACAGGCAGATCCATACTGGAACAGAGGAAGCTAATGCAATGCAGTGCTGGGATACCCTACATAAATCATGATTGTGTGTAATAGCATTACTGTCAGAGAAAGCAACATAGCACATCTGAATAAAAGGAACAATAAATATCAGTTCTATTTCTATTTGTTTTTTTTTGGTATTTGAATTGATTTTCTTGTGTTGTCTGATGCTACACACTGCAATAGAAGAAAGCTGCATGTATCTATGAAGGGAGGGATGATTCCTGGTGTGGGTCATGTGCTTAGATCTCAGGTCTCTAGTTGGCTGAACTGAGGTGTACCAATGGCACATGTACTGTAGCTGCCATATGTGCATGAGGCTCTAACCTTTGTATGGCAGTGTTGTTTGCATTTCCACTTGTGGAGGGGGGGTCCTTGTAATGCTGTGGGTGGTGACACCTGGCCTTTTCATGGGTGGGCCTGGGACCGAGCCATTGGAATCTGCAATGCAACAGAATGCATCATCACTGGAACAATGCAACAGAATGCATCATCACTGGAACAATGCAACAGAATGCATCATCATTGGAACAATGCAACAGAATGCATCATCATTGGAACAATGCAACAGAATGCATCATCACTGGAACAATGCAACAGAATGCATCATCACTGGAACAATGCAACAGAATGCATCATCACTGGAACAATGCAACAGAATGCATCATCACTGGAACAATGCAACAGAATCGGATGGAATTGGAACAATGCGATGCCACATGGTGAGAATGTGCTCAATGTGCTCAATGTGCCCTCCCTACCTCCCTTCCTGTCTCACTCCTTCCCTAATCTGCCCGCTCTATCCTAGCATTAATTAGCAATACACAGGCTATATGTCCACCGTAAATAAATGATCAAGATCACCTATCAGTCTTCCCATTAACCTGGAGGGGCATAACAAGCTGGAGGCAGGAGGAGAGACTGGTGTGTGAAAGAGAGATAGACACTGTGTAATAATGGCTGTTCATGGTAATGCCCTCCTGATTGTATTTATCCCTGCTCTGCTCTGCTCCCTGCTCTGCTCTGCTCTGCGCTCTGCTCTCTGCTCTCTGCTCTCTGGTCCCTGTAGACAGACAACACCGCTGCCCTGGTCTTGGCATTGCGTGGATTTCTGCCCCGTCCCCTGGGGCTCTCTCCCTGTTCCCTGATTCGCTGTGTAAAAGCGGTCGTGAATGATGGATGACTGTGTCACCGCAGCCTGCAAAGGATTAATTTGTTTCATTGATTTCTCTTTAGGCAGAATGCCAGCGTCTGCTGCTTCCCACCTTTCCCCCAAGACTTCTAGCTGTAATAGACGGTAATGGCCTAAGACAAATCAACCCTATATTTGTAAAAATAGCACCAAATAACCCCTGACTCTAATCATGAGCACATTGGGGAGAGCCGTTCTATGCGCTGGCCACAACACCCCGGTAGTATTAACCCCATGGAGAACATCCAGGCCCATTCTCACAGCCATAAGTCTCCCATACTTACAGCTATATCTCAGGTCTCACAATGGATGGGTAATGACTGGCTGTCTGGAGAGGCCCTGGGAGTGGGCTATTCTTACTGTAATGGAGGCATTTACTGCTTTTCCCTAGTCCCTACACACCTGTAGAACCAGCTAACTGCTAACCACATGCTCTATGGCAGGCCTTGCTACACCACTTCACAACAACATTCTTCTTAGTGGGTTATTTCAAGTTATTTCAGGTTATTTCACACTCTATATTAAAGTGTTTTCCTGAATTCCGGCATATGTACACACCTATTTAGTGATATGGCTAAGAGACTGTGTCACTGATGTGCCAATCAAAGTAAGATCTTCACTGATGTCATAATCAAAGTAAGATCTTCACTGATGTCACAATCAAAGGAAGATCTTCACTGATGTCCCAATCAAAGGAAGATCTTTCCTGATGTCCCAATCAAAGTAAGATCTTCACAGATGTCACAATTAAAGGAAGATCTTCACTGATTTCCCAATCAAGTAAGATCTTCACTGATTTCCCAATCAAAGGAAGATTTTCACTGATGTCCCAATCAAAGTAAGATCTTCACTGATTTCCCAATCAAAGGAAGATTTTCACCGATGTCCCAATCAAAGTAAGATTTTCACCAATGTCCCAATCAAAGGAAGATTTTCACCGATGTCCCAATCAAAGGAAGATTTTCACCGATGTCCCAATCAAAGGAAGATTTTCACTGATTTCCCAATCAAAGGAAGATTTTCACTGATTTCCCAATCAAAGGAAGATTTTCACTGATTTCCCAATCAAAGGAAGATTTTCACTGATTTCCCAATCAAAGTAAGATCTTCACTGATGTCACAATCAAAGGAAGATCTTCACTGATGTCCCAATCAAAGGAAGATCTTTCCTGATGTCCCAATCAAAGTAAGATCTTCACAGATGTCACAATTAAAGGAAGATCTTCACTGATTTCCCAATCAAGTAAGATCTTCACTGATTTCCCAATCAAAGGAAGATTTTCACTGATGTCCCAATCAAAGTAAGATCTTCACTGATTTCCCAATCAAAGGAAGATTTTCACCGATGTCCCAATCAAAGTAAGATTTTCACCAATGTCCCAATCAAAGGAAGATTTTCACCGATGTCCCAATCAAAGGAAGATTTTCACTGATGTCCCAATCAAAGGAAGATTTTCACTGATTTCCCAATCAAAGGAAGATTTTCACTGATTTCCCAATCAAAGGAGGATTTTCACCGATGTCCCAATCAAAGGGAAATCTGCCTCCTAATGAGATCTGTAGGACATGGTTGTGGTTAGAGAACACAGAATATAAAGCATCGAATCTGAAATATTTTGGGCACATAGCAATCTGACTTACTATGTGTAAGTACCTGTGCCCCTGCAGCATCAGTCATGCTCTCAGTGCCCTCTCAGTGCCCTCTCAGTCCCCTCTCAGTGCCATGTCTATTTCTATATTTTTTTATTTAACCTTTTTATAACTAGGCAAGTCAGTTAAGAACATATTCTTATTTTACAATGACGGCCTACCCCGGCCAACCCCTCCCCTAACGACACTGGGCCAATTGTGCGCCGCCCTATGGGACTCCTGATCACCGCCGGTTGTGATACAGCCTGGAATCTAAGTAGAGTCTGAAGTGACGCCTTTACACTGAGATGCAGTGCCTTAGACAGCCCAGGAAAGGAACCTCACCACAATCTGCCTATTGAAGCACAATTCTGCATCCTGCTACTAGGTGATAGTTATCCATCACTTTTTGATGATTGACCATTGACAAAACTGGCATTTCACTGCTGATTCTGTGGCTTCCCCTCAGGTCTACCTCTCCAATAACCCTTCATTGTGAAACCTAATCCAGTGCACTGAGGGAGCAGTACCTCCAGGGCAGACCATGCTGCAGTCAGCGTGGGGGGAATAAGGCCCTACCTACTCTGTTAATGAATGCAAGTGCTTGGAAATCTCATCTGCTCCATGCAATCAATTTAACACAGTTTACCATGCCATCAGTGAGGTTATGTGGATGGGACAGACAGACTGGTGCTCTGTGCACCTCTCTGGGGTAAACCTAGCCAAAGCCCCCTTCACGTCTGACATGAACAAGCCCTTCAACTGGGATGCTCTGAGGATTAGGTAATCTCACCATGATACCGTCTCTCTCTTCCTCTCTCGTCTCTCAGTTCCTTCTAACCTCTCTCTCTCCATGGTTCACCCCCCCTCTCTCTCTCTCTCTCCATTGCTCACCACTCACCACTCTATCCTTTCTCTTTTTCATATCTCCCCCCCTTTCTCTGTCTCTCTCAATCCTCTCTCCTGCCGTCACTCACCTCTCTCTCTCAGGCTGTTCCACTCAGGGCAGAGCTATCCTCAGGGGTCCTTACATCCTTAAGTGCCTCCAGAAAAGGTTAGTTGGCAGGTAATTGTCCAGCTGGGGTCGGGCTTATCTTAATCGTAGGTGCTCCAACACAAGCTATACTTCCTGTGATGAAGAGGCTTACTTCAAGTGAAGGGAGGAGAATGGAGAGGTGGAGAGAGGGATAACATGTTTTGAGCATTGGTAGGTATGACAGTGTTCTTTAGGTTGACAATGTGGTTTTAACGACCCAATGATATGAGAACGGCAATTAAAATTATTTTGTAAATGTAACTGTCACACAGACTATTGGACTATAGGACTATCAAAATCTACCTGAAAACAGTCACACAGGATTCTGAGCCAATGGTGTATAAAACCTGATTTAATCATTTCTGGAATCATGTTTTATTATATCTTCTAAACACATTCTTTAAAAATGTTTTCAAAGTCCACCAATGTTATTACCATCACTACAAATGTTGATGGTCAGTCATTCAGCAATAAAAACATACGAACATGCATAGCGACACATGTCAACATAAGGCTACATTTCTGTTGATGGCGACTAGCATACCTTGCAGTTGAACTAGGCCCATATCTTGTGGGAGGGACCTCATTTTAGGGCAGAGGCATTCCATTGTCATTGTAAAATTGTGTATTATTCAAAAGAATCTGGTGACCAACAACATCTTACTGTACTTGAGTATGAGGTACCAAGTCAATGTATGGGGGTACAGATTAGTCGAGGTATTTTGAACATGTAGGTTGGGGTAAAGTGATAGATAATATATAATATGTAATAGATAATAAACAGCGAGTAGCAGCAGTGTAAATAGTTTGGGTGGGTCAATGTAAACAGTCCGGGTGGCCATTTTATGAATAGATCAGCAGTCTTATGGCTTGGGGGTAGAAGATGTTAAGGAGCCTTTTGGACCTAGACTTGACGCTCTGGTACTTCTTGCCATGAAGTAGCAGAGAGAACAGTCAATGACTTGGGTGACTGTAGTCTTTAACAATTTTTTGGGCCTTCCACTGACACCGCCTAGTATATACTGTGCATTCGGAAAGTATTCAGACCCCTTGACTTTTTCCAAATTTTGTTACGTTACAGCCTTATTCTAAAATGTAAAAAAATATTAATAAATGCTCATCAATTTCTACACACAATATCCCATAAGAATAAAGCAAAAATAGTTAATTCTTTTTTTAGCTGATTGCTTAAAAATAAAAAACGGAAATATCTCATGTACATAAGTATTCAGACCCTTTACTCAGTGCTTTGTTGAAGAACCTTTGGAAGTGATTACAGCATCAAGTCTTCTTGGGAATGACGCTACAAGCTTGGTACACCTGTATCTGGGGAGTTTCTCCCATTCTTCTCTGCAGATCTTCTCAAGCTCTGTCAGGTTGGTTGGGGAGTGTTGCTGCACAGCTATTTTCAGATCTCTCCAGAGATTTGGCCACTCCAGGACATTCGGAGACTTGTCCCGAAGCCACTCCTGTGTTGTCTTGGCTGTTTGCTTAAGGTTATTGTCCTCTTGGAAGGTGAACCTTCGCCCCAGTCTGAGGTCCACTCTACCATAAAGGCCTGATTGGTGTGGTGCTGCAGACATGTTTGTCCTTCTGGAAGGTTCTCTCATCTCCACAGAGGAACTCTAGAGTTCTGTCAGAGTGACCATGGGGTTCTTGGTCACCTCCCTGACGAAGGCCCTTTTCCCCTGATTACTCAGTTTGGCCGGGCGGCCAGCTTTAGGAATAGTCTTGGTGGTTCCAAACATCTGATGATGGAGGCCACTGTGTTCCTGGGGACCTTCAATGCTGCAGAAATGTTTTGGTACCCTTCCCCAGATCTGTGCATCGACACAATCCTGTCTCGGAGCTCTACAGACAATGCACTGTCAACTGTGGGACCTTGTATAGACAGATGTGTGCCTTTCCAGATCATGTCCAATCAATTGAATTTAACACAGGTGGACTCCAATCAAGTTGTGGAAACATCTCAAGAATGATCAATAGAAACAGGATGCACCTGAACTCAATTTCGAGTCTCATGGCAAAGGGGCTTAATACTTATGTAAACAAGCTATTTCTGTTTTTATTTTTTAGTACATTTGCAAAAAAATCTAAAAATATTTTTTTGCGTTGCCATTTATGGGGTATTGTGTGTATATTGTTGACGATTTTTACATGTTTTAATCCATTTTAGAATAAGGCTGTAATGTAACAAAATGTGGGAAAAATCAAGAGGTTTGAACATTTTTCTGAAGGCACTGTAGGCCCTGATGGCAGGAAGCTTGGTCCCAGTGATGTTTTGGGCCATGCAAACTACCCTCTGTAGCTCCTTATGGTCAGATGCCGAGCAGTTGCCATACCAGGCGGTGACGCAATTGGTCTGGATGCTCTCGATGGTGCAGCTGTAGAACTTTTTGAGGATCTGGGGACCCATGCCAAATTTTCTGTGGAAAAGCTGTCTTGGTGTGTTTGGACCACAATAGTTTGTTGGTGATATGAACACTAAGGAACTTGAAGCTCTCAACCTGCTCCACTACAGAGTGATCAGCCCTTATTTTCCTGCAGTCCACAATCATCTCCTTTGTCTTGATCACGTTGAGGGAGAGGTTGTTGTCCTGGCACCACACTGCCAGGTCTCTGACCTCCTCCCTGTAAGCTGTCTCATCTTTGTCGGTGATCAGGACTACCACTGTTGTGTCATCAGCAAACTTAATGATGGTGTTGTCACTGTGGGGACGACGTCGTCAATGCACTTATTGATGAAGCCGGTGACTGAGGTGGAACATTAATTTACAGTTCAGTTTCTGTCGCGAGCGGCATTGCGGTACCGCTATTAGCATTTTAGCCCTATACTGTTATGTGCTAGCTGTCTGTGTTTCATAAATGTACAACTAGCATTCATCCAATGGCATTGAGGAGTATTCCACCTCAGTCACCGGCTTCATCCACAAGTGCAACATTCAAATGTCGACATTCACATACTGTACTTGTACATTTTTTTTTACAGTAACTTACAGATAACTGCTCGCCAGTAATTTACCGTAAAAACAGCAGGATTTATTTAACAGGGTACATTTTGCTAATCTAATTCCCAGCTATCTATCTGATAATATGTTCAGGTCAATAGGAGCTTGCGAGGGGGGTATGTTTGGTTGGCCCGAGACAAAGGTCACTCTGACCAATTAAATATTTCTAACAGTCCATCAATAACAGTGACATGCAGACTAATACAGCATGGAATAGTAGGGGGGATGGACAAACCCCATGGTTGCATCAGGCTCAATTGAAGAGCTAAAGGCCAAAAGGTTACTGGACAGACGTTGGCCCTTACCCTGCCGTCCTCTCATATGTGCACTTGGTAGCGATAGCTGCAATTACTAAGGTACAGTATACTTCAGACAGGTCAAATGGGAGAGGACAAATAGCTCAACCTATAAAACGGCGAAGTCAAAGGTTAAGATGCCCATACGACTACATGAGGTGCTGCTGGGCTCTCATAATGGAATCAAAGAGCTGCGTCTAGAGGGACAAGAACTAACCAGTAACAATAGATGGACCTCTCCTTGGAAGCTCACTTTAGCCTGTACCTTTATCAATAGGCACACTTCTAATGTGACCACGTCTCATCATGACAATCTTAATCATGGCATTAGGCCTATGTGTGTGTTTGTGTCTGTGTGTGTGTGTGTGTGTATTTTGTGTGAAGAACTGTGTGAATAGCCTGTATGGCTATTAAATATGAATGGCCAAGGTCAGGGGGGTTGCTGCACTCATTTAGCAAGGGTGACCAATGCCAAATGTAAAGGTCAAAGTGGAATTGCCTGTGTTGGAGCCATACGAAGGGACTTGGGCACATTTATGCATCTCATTGGCAGTGATTTATGGCTGGAGATAAACTTAGGGATGGGAAGAAAACACTCTCTTTTTCCCATGCTTGTGTAAATACACAACTTACTCATATCAATCACTGTGACACACTGAATCGCCACTGACTGTATGCTTCCTGCCCAGATTAGTAACAGCCTTTGTCTCATTCCCCCAGCTCCTTTCTACAATGGGGAAGACACAACTTGTATTGTAGCCATTTTGTGGCTTGACATTAGCATTTTCAAAAGCTGGAATTGTGATACGAATGTTTTTCTTTCTTCTGCCGGTATTGTCTGGTAGATATGACCAACTGGTGTGATTATTCTCTAATGATTTCACATATTAAACAGACTCATATTAAACAGACATATTAAACAGACACATTAAACAGACACATTAAACAGACATATTAAACAGATATATTAAACATATTAAACAGATATATTAAACATATTAAACAGACATATTAAACAGACATATTAAACAGACACATTAAACAGACATATTAAACAGATATATTAAACATATTAAACAGACATATTAAACATATTAAACACATTAAACAGACATATTAAACAGATATATTAAACATATTAAACAGACATATTAAACATATTAAACAGACTCATATTAAACAGATATATTAAACATATTAAACAGACATATTAAACATATTAAACAGACATATCTCAGCCTCCAGTATTTATGCTGCAGTAGTTTATGTGTCGGGGGGCTAGGGTCAGTTTGTTATATCTGGAGTACTTCTCCTGTCCTATTCGGTGTCCTGTGTGAATCTAAGTGTGCGTTCTCTAATTCTCTCCTTCTCTCTTTCTCTCTCTCGGAGGACCTGAGCACTAGGACCATGCCCCAGGACTACCTGACATGATGACTCCTTGCTGTCCCCAGTCCACCTGGCTGTGCTGCTGCTCCAGTTTCAACTGTTCTGCCTTATTATTATTCGACCATGCTGATCATTTATGAACATTTGAACATCTTGGCCATGTTCTGTTATAATCTCCACCCGGCACAGCCAGAAGAGGACTGGCCATCCCACATATGCTCTCTCTAATTCTCTCTTTCTTTCTCTCTCTCGGAGGACCTGAGCCCTAGGACCATGCCCCAGGAATACCTGACATGATGACTCCTTGCTGTCCCCAGTCCACCTGACTGTGCTGCTGCTCCAGTTTCAACTATTCTGCCTTATTACTATTCGACCATGCTGGTCATTTATGAACATTTGAACATCTTGACCATGTTTTGTTATAATCTCCACCCGGCACAGCCAGAAGAGGACTGGCCACCCCACATAGCCTGGTTCCTCTCTACGTTTCTTCCTAGGTTTTGGCCTGTCTAGGGAGTTTTTCCTAGCCACCGTGCTTCTACACCTGCATTGCTTGCTGTTTGGGGTTTTAGGCTGGGTTTCTGTACAGCACTTTGAGATATCAGCTGATGTACGAAGGGCTATATAAAAATAAATTTGACATATTAAACATATATATTACAAATATTAAACAGACATATTAAACATATTAAACAGACATATTAAACATATTAAACAGACTCATATTAAACATATTAAACTGACATATTAAACATATTAAACAGACTCATATTAAACATATTAAACAGACATATTAAACATATTAAACAGACTAAACATATTAAACAGACTCATATTAAACAGACATATTAAACATATTAAACAGACATATTAAACATATTAAACATATTAAACAGACTCATATTAAACAGACATATTAAACATATTAAACAGACATATTAAACATATTAAACAGACATATTAAACATATTAAACACATTAAACAGACTTATTAAACATATTAAACAGACATATTAAACATATTAAACAGACATATTAAACATATTAAACAGACTTATTAAACATATTAAACAGACATATTAAACATATTAAACACACATATTAAACATATTAAACACATTAAACAAACATTAAACATATTAAACAGACATATTAAACATATTAAACACACATATTAAACATATTAAACACATTAAACAAACATTAAACATATTAAACAGACTCATATTAAACATATTAAACATATTAAACAGACATATTAAACATATTAAACAGACTCATATTAAACAGACATATTAAACATATTAAACAAACATTAAACATATTAAACAGACATATTAAACATATTAAACATATTAAACAGACATATTAAACATATTAAACAGACTCATATTAAACATATTAAACAGACTCATACTAAACATATTAAACAGACATATTAAACATATTAAACAGACATATTAAACATATTAAACACACTCATATTAAACAGACATATTAAACATATTAAACATATTAAACAGACTCATATTAAACATATTAAACATATTAAACATATTAAACAGACTCATATTAAACAGACATATTAAACATATTAAACAGACTCATATTAAACATATTAAACAGACATATTAAACATATTAAACATATTAAACAGACTCATATTAAACATATTAAACATATTAAACATATTAAACAGACTCATATTAAACATATTAAACAGACTCATATTAAACATATTAAACATATTAAACATATTAAACAGACTCATATTAAACAGACAAATTAAACATATTAAACAGACATATTAAACATATTAAACAGACTCATGTTAAACATATTAAACATATTAAACAGACATATTAAACCTATTAAACAGACTCATATTAAACATATTAAACAGACTCATATTAAACATATTAAACAGACTCATATTAAACATATTAAACAGACTCATATTAAACATATTAAACATATTAAACATATTAAACAGACTCATATTAAACAGACATATTAAACATATTAAACAGACATATTAAACATATTAAACAGACATATTAAACATATTAAACATATTAAACACACTCATATTAAACATATTAAACAGACTCATATTAAACATATTAAACAGACTCATATTAAACATATTAAACAGACACATTAAACATATTAAACATATTAAACAGACTCATATTAAACAGACATATTAAACATATTAAGCAGACATATTAAACATATTAAACAGACTCATTTTAAACATATTAAACAGACATATTAAACATAATAAACAGACTCATATTAAACATATTAAACAGACATATTAAACACATTAAACATATTAAACAGACATATTAAACATATTAAACATATTAAACAGACTCATTTTAAACATATTAAACAGACATATTAAACATATTAAACAGACTCATATTAAACAGACTCATATTAAACAGACATATTAAACATATTAAACAGACTCATATTAAACAGACTTATTAAACATATTAAACAGACTCATATTAAACATATTAAACAGACATATTAAACATATTAAACAGACTTATTAAACATATTAAACAGACTCATATTAAACAGACTTATTAAACATATTAAACAGACTCATATTAAACAGACATATTAAACAGACTTATTAAACATATTAAACAGACATATTAAACATATTAAACAGACATATTAAACATATTAAACAGACTCATATTAAACAGACTTATTAAACATATTAAACAGACTCATATTAAACAGACTCATATTAAACAGACTCATATTAAACAGACTCATATTAAACAGACTTATTAAACATATTAAACAGACATATTAAACATATTAAACAGACATATTAAACATATTAAACAGACTTATTAAACATATTAAACAGACTCATATTAAACAGACTTATTAAACATATTAAACAGACTCATATTAAACAGACTCATATTAAACAGACTCATATTAAACAGACTCATATTAAACAGACATATTAAACATATTAAACAGACTCATATTAAACAGACATATCAAACATATTAAACACACTCATATTAAACAAACATTAAACATAATTAACATATTTAACAGACTCATAATAAACAGAGATATTAAACATAATTAACATATTTAACAGACTCATATTAAACAGAGATGTTAAACATAATTAACATATTTAACAGACTCATATTAAACAAACATTAAACATATTAAACAGACATATTAAACATATTAAACAGACTCATATTAAACAGACATATTAAACAGACTCATATTAAACAGACAAGTTAAACAGACATATTAAACATATTAAACAGAAATATGAAACATATTAAACAGACTCATATTAAACAGACATATTAAACATATTAAACAGACTCATATTAAACAGACATATTAAACATATTAAACAGACTCATATTAAACATATTAAACAGACATATTAAACATATTAAACAGACTTATTAAACATATTAAACAAACTCATATTAAACATATTAAACAGACATATTAAACATATTAAACATATTAAACAGACTCATATTAAACAGACATATTAAACATATTAAACAGACATATTAAACAGAAATATGAAACATAGTAAACAGACTCATATTAAACAGACATATTAAACATATTAAACAGACATATTAAACATATTAAACATACATATTAAACATATTAAACATATTAAACACACTCATATTAAACATATTAAACAGACTCATATTAAACATATTAAACAGACTCATATTAAACAGACACATTAAACATATTAAACATATTAAACAGACTCATATTAAACAGACATATTAAACATATTAAGCAGACATATTAAACATATTAAACAGACTCATTTTAAACATATTAAACAGACATATTAAACATATTAAACAGACTCATATTAAACATATTAAACAGACATATTAAACATATTAAACATATTAAACAGACATATTAAACATATTAAACATATTAAACAGACTCATTTTAAACATATTAAACAGACATATTAAACATATTAAACAGACTCATATTAAACAGACTCATATTAAACAGACATATTAAACATATTAAACAGACTCATATTAAACAGACTTATTAAACATATTAAACAGACTCATATTAAACAGACATATTAAACAGACTCATATTAAACAGACATGTTAAACAGACATGTTAAACATATTAAACAGAAATATGAAACACATTAAACAGACTCATATTAAACAGACATATTAAACATATTAAACAGACATATTAAACAGAAATATGAAACATATTAAACAGACTCATATTAAACAGACATATTAAACATATTAAACAGACATATTAAACATATTAAAATATTAAACACACTCATATTAAACATATTAAACAGACTCATATTAAACATATTAAACAGACTCATATTAAACAGACACATTAAACATATTAAACATATTAAACAGACTCATATTAAACAGACATATTAAACATATTAAGCAGACATATTAAACATATTAAACAGACTCATTTTAAACATATTAAACAGACATATTAAACATATTAAACAGACTCATATTAAACATATTAAACAGACATATTAAACATATTAAACATATTAAACAGACATATTAAACATATTAAACATATTAAACAGACTCATTTTAAACATATTAAACAGACATATTAAACATATTAAACAGACTCATATTAAACAGACTCATATTAAACAGACATATTAAACATATTAAACAGACTCATATTAAACAGACTTATTAAACATATTAAACAGACTCATATTAAACAGACTCATATTAAACAGACTCATATTAAACAGACATATTAAACATATTAAACAGACTCATATTAAACAGACTTATTAAACATATTAAACAGACTCATATTAAACAGACATATTAAACAGACTCATATTAAACAGACATGTTAAACAGACATGTTAAACATATTAAACAGAAATATGAAACACATTAAACAGACTCATATTAAACAGACTCATATTAAACATATTAAACAGACACATTAAACATATTAAACATATTAAACAGACTCATATTAAACAGACATATTAAACATATTAAGCAGACATATTAAACATATTAAACAGACTCATTTTAAACATATTAAACAGACATATTAAACATAATAAACAGACTCATATTAAACATATTAAACAGACATATTAAACACATTAAACATATTAAACAGACATATTAAACATATTAAACATATTAAACAGACTCATTTTAAACATATTAAACAGACATATTAAACATATTAAACAGACTCATATTAAACAGACATATTAAACATATTAAACAGACTTATTAAACATATTAAACAGACTCATATTAAACAGACTTATTAAACAGACTCATTTTAAACATATTAAACAGACATATTAAACATATTAAACAGACTCATATTAAACAGACATATTAAACATATTAAACAGACATATTAAACATATTAAACAGACTCATATTAAACAGACTCATATTAAACAGACTCATATTAAACAGACTTATTAAACATATTAAACAGACTCATATTAAACAGACTCATATTAAACAGACTCATATTAAACAGACTCATATTAAACAGACATATTAAACATATTAAACAGACTCATATTAAACAGACATATCAAACATATTAAACACACTCATATTAAACAAACATTAAACATAATTAACATATTTAACAGACTCATAATAAACAGAGATATTAAACATAATTAACATATTTAACAGACTCATATTAAACAGAGATGTTAAACATAATTAACATATTTAACAGACTCATATTAAACAAACATTAAACATATTAAACAGACATATTAAACATATTAAACAGACTCATATTAAACAGACATATTAAACAGACTCATATTAAACAGACAAGTTAAACAGACATATTAAACATATTAAACAGAAATATGAAACATATTAAACAGACTCATATTAAACAGACATATTAAACATATTAAACAGACTCATATTAAACAGACATATTAAACATATTAAACAGACTCATATTAAACATATTAAACAGACATATTAAACATATTAAACAGACTTATTAAACATATTAAACAAACTCATATTAAACATATTAAACAGACATATTAAACATATTAAACATATTAAACAGACTCATATTAAACAGACATATTAAACATATTAAACAGACATATTAAACAGAAATATGAAACATAGTAAACAGACTCATATTAAACAGACATATTAAACATATTAAACATACATATTAAACATATTAAACATATTAAACACACTCATATTAAACATATTAAACAGACTCATATTAAACATATTAAACAGACTCATATTAAACAGACACATTAAACATATTAAACATATTAAACAGACTCATATTAAACAGACATATTAAACATATTAAGCAGACATATTAAACATATTAAACAGACTCATTTTAAACATATTAAACAGACATATTAAACATATTAAACAGACTCATATTAAACATATTAAACAGACATATTAAACATATTAAACATATTAAACAGACATATTAAACATATTAAACATATTAAACAGACTCATTTTAAACATATTAAACAGACATATTAAACATATTAAACAGACTCATATTAAACAGACTCATATTAAACAGACATATTAAACATATTAAACAGACTCATATTAAACAGACTTATTAAACATATTAAACAGACTCATATTAAACAGACATATTAAACAGACTCATATTAAACAGACATGTTAAACAGACATGTTAAACATATTAAACAGAAATATGAAACACATTAAACAGACTCATATTAAACAGACATATTAAACATATTAAACAGACATATTAAACAGAAATATGAAACATATTAAACAGACTCATATTAAACAGACATATTAAACATATTAAACAGACATATTAAACATATTAAACATATTAAACACACTCATATTAAACATATTAAACAGACTCATATTAAACATATTAAACAGACTCATATTAAACAGACACATTAAACATATTAAACATATTAAACAGACTCATATTAAACAGACATATTAAACATATTAAGCAGACATATTAAACATATTAAACAGACTCATTTTAAACATATTAAACAGACATATTAAACATATTAAACAGACTCATATTAAACATATTAAACAGACATATTAAACATATTAAACATATTAAACAGACATATTAAACATATTAAACATATTAAACAGACTCATTTTAAACATATTAAACAGACATATTAAACATATTAAACAGACTCATATTAAACAGACTCATATTAAACAGACATATTAAACATATTAAACAGACTCATATTAAACAGACTTATTAAACATATTAAACAGACTCATATTAAACAGACATATTAAACAGACTCATATTAAACAGACATGTTAAACAGACATGTTAAACATATTAAACAGAAATATGAAACACATTAAACAGACTCATATTAAACAGACTTATTAAACATATTAAACAGACTCATATTAAACATATTAAACAGACATATTAAACATATTAAACAGACTTATTAAACATATTAAACAGACTCATATTAAACAGACATATTAAACATATTAAACAGACTCATATTAAACATATTAAACAGACATATTAAACATATTAAACAGACATATTAAACAGAAATATGAAACATATTAAACAGACTCATATTAAACAGACATATTAAACATATTAAACAGACTCATATTAAACAGACTTATTAAACATATTAAACAGACTCATATTAAACAGACATATTAAACAGACTCATATTAAACAGACATGTTAAACAGACATGTTAAACATATTAAACAGAAATATGAAACACATTAAACAGACTCATATTAAACAGACTCATATTAAACATATTAAACAGACACATTAAACATATTAAACATATTAAACAGACTCATATTAAACAGACATATTAAACATATTAAGCAGACATATTAAACATATTAAACAGACTCATTTTAAACATATTAAACAGACATATTAAACATAATAAACAGACTCATATTAAACATATTAAACAGACATATTAAACACATTAAACATATTAAACAGACATATTAAACATATTAAACATATTAAACAGACTCATTTTAAACATATTAAACAGACATATTAAACATATTAAACAGACTCATATTAAACAGACATATTAAACATATTAAACAGACTTATTAAACATATTAAACAGACTCATATTAAACAGACTTATTAAACAGACTCATTTTAAACATATTAAACAGACATATTAAACATATTAAACAGACTCATATTAAACAGACATATTAAACATATTAAACAGACATATTAAACATATTAAACAGACTCATATTAAACAGACTCATATTAAACAGACTCATATTAAACAGACTTATTAAACATATTAAACAGACTCATATTAAACAGACTCATATTAAACAGACTCATATTAAACAGACTCATATTAAACAGACATATTAAACATATTAAACAGACTCATATTAAACAGACATATCAAACATATTAAACACACTCATATTAAACAAACATTAAACATAATTAACATATTTAACAGACTCATAATAAACAGAGATATTAAACATAATTAACATATTTAACAGACTCATATTAAACAGAGATGTTAAACATAATTAACATATTTAACAGACTCATATTAAACAAACATTAAACATATTAAACAGACATATTAAACATATTAAACAGACTCATATTAAACAGACATATTAAACAGACTCATATTAAACAGACAAGTTAAACAGACATATTAAACATATTAAACAGAAATATGAAACATATTAAACAGACTCATATTAAACAGACATATTAAACATATTAAACAGACTCATATTAAACAGACATATTAAACATATTAAACAGACTCATATTAAACATATTAAACAGACATATTAAACATATTAAACATATTAAACAGACATATTAAACATATTAAACAGACTCATATTAAACAGACATATTAAACATATTAAACAGACTTATTAAACATATTAAACAAACTCATATTAAACATATTAAACAGACATATTAAACATATTAAACATATTAAACAGACTCATATTAAACAGACATATTAAACATATTAAACAGACATATTAAACAGAAATATGAAACATAGTAAACAGACTCATATTAAACAGACATATTAAACATATTAAACATACATATTAAACATATTAAACATATTAAACACACTCATATTAAACATATTAAACAGACTCATATTAAACATATTAAACAGACTCATATTAAACAGACACATTAAACATATTAAACATATTAAACAGACTCATATTAAACAGACATATTAAACATATTAAGCAGACATATTAAACATATTAAACAGACTCATTTTAAACATATTAAACAGACATATTAAACATATTAAACAGACTCATATTAAACATATTAAACAGACATATTAAACATATTAAACATATTAAACAGACATATTAAACATATTAAACATATTAAACAGACTCATTTTAAACATATTAAACAGACATATTAAACATATTAAACAGACTCATATTAAACAGACTCATATTAAACAGACATATTAAACATATTAAACAGACTCATATTAAACAGACTTATTAAACATATTAAACAGACTCATATTAAACAGACATATTAAACAGACTCATATTAAACAGACATGTTAAACAGACATGTTAAACATATTAAACAGAAATATGAAACACATTAAACAGACTCATATTAAACAGACATATTAAACATATTAAACAGACATATTAAACAGAAATATGAAACATATTAAACAGACTCATATTAAACAGACATATTAAACATATTAAACAGACATATTAAACATATTAAACATATTAAACACACTCATATTAAACATATTAAACAGACTCATATTAAACATATTAAACAGACTCATATTAAACAGACACATTAAACATATTAAACATATTAAACAGACTCATATTAAACAGACATATTAAACATATTAAGCAGACATATTAAACATATTAAACAGACTCATTTTAAACATATTAAACAGACATATTAAACATATTAAACAGACTCATATTAAACATATTAAACAGACATATTAAACATATTAAACATATTAAACAGACATATTAAACATATTAAACATATTAAACAGACTCATTTTAAACATATTAAACAGACATATTAAACATATTAAACAGACTCATATTAAACAGACTCATATTAAACAGACATATTAAACATATTAAACAGACTCATATTAAACAGACTTATTAAACATATTAAACAGACTCATATTAAACAGACATATTAAACAGACTCATATTAAACAGACATGTTAAACAGACATGTTAAACATATTAAACAGAAATATGAAACACATTAAACAGACTCATATTAAACAGACTTATTAAACATATTAAACAGACTCATATTAAACATATTAAACAGACATATTAAACATATTAAACAGACTTATTAAACATATTAAACAGACTCATATTAAACAGACATATTAAACATATTAAACAGACTCATATTAAACATATTAAACAGACATATTAAACATATTAAACAGACATATTAAACAGAAATATGAAACATATTAAACAGACTCATATTAAACAGACATATTAAACATATTAAACAGACATATTAAACATATTAAACATATTAAACACACTCATATTAAACATATTAAACAGACTCATATTAAACATATTAAACAGACTCATATTAAACAGACACATTAAACATATTAAACATATTAAACAGACTCATATTAAACAGACATATTAAACATATTAAGCAGACATATTAAACATATTAAACAGACTCATTTTAAACATATTAAACAGACATATTAAACATATTAAACAGACTCATATTAAACAGACATATTAAACATATTAAACAGACTTATTAAACATATTAAACAGACTCATATTAAACAGACATATTAAACATATTAAACAGACTCATATTAAACATATTAAACAGACATATTAAACATATTAAACAGACTTATTAAACATATTAAACAGACTCATATTAAACATATTAAACAGACATATTAAACATATTAAACATATTAAACAGACTCATATTAAACAGACATATTAAACATATTAAACAGACATATTAAACATATTAAACAGACTTATTAAACATATTAAACAGACTCATATTAAACATATTAAACAGACATATTAAACATATTAAACATATTAAACAGACTCATATTAAACATATTAAACAGATATATTAAACATATTAAACAGATATATTAAACAGAAATATGAAACATATTAAACAGACTCATATTAAACAGACACATTAAACATATTAAACATAGTAAACAGACTCATATTAAACAGACATATTAAACATATTAAACATACATATTAAACATATTAAACATATTAAACACACTCATATTAAACATATTAAACAGACTCATATTAAACATATTAAACAGACTCATATTAAACAGACACATTAAACATATTAAACATATTAAACAGACTCATATTAAACAGACATATTAAACATATTAAGCAGACATATTAAACATATTAAACAGACTCATTTTAAACATATTAAACAGACATATTAAACATATTAAACAGACTCATATTAAACATATTAAACAGACATATTAAACATATTAAACATATTAAACAGACATATTAAACATATTAAACATATTAAACAGACTCATTTTAAACATATTAAACAGACATATTAAACATATTAAACAGACTCATATTAAACAGACTCATATTAAACAGACATATTAAACATATTAAACAGACTCATATTAAACAGACTTATTAAACATATTAAACAGACTCATATTAAACAGACATATTAAACAGACTCATATTAAACAGACATGTTAAACAGACATGTTAAACATATTAAACAGAAATATGAAACACATTAAACAGACTCATATTAAACAGACATATTAAACATATTAAACAGACATATTAAACAGAAATATGAAACATATTAAACAGACTCATATTAAACAGACATATTAAACATATTAAACAGACATATTAAACATATTAAAATATTAAACACACTCATATTAAACATATTAAACAGACTCATATTAAACATATTAAACAGACTCATATTAAACAGACACATTAAACATATTAAACATATTAAACAGACTCATATTAAACAGACATATTAAACATATTAAGCAGACATATTAAACATATTAAACAGACTCATTTTAAACATATTAAACAGACATATTAAACATATTAAACAGACTCATATTAAACATATTAAACAGACATATTAAACATATTAAACATATTAAACAGACATATTAAACATATTAAACATATTAAACAGACTCATTTTAAACATATTAAACAGACATATTAAACATATTAAACAGACTCATATTAAACAGACTCATATTAAACAGACATATTAAACATATTAAACAGACTCATATTAAACAGACTTATTAAACATATTAAACAGACTCATATTAAACAGACTCATATTAAACAGACTCATATTAAACAGACATATTAAACATATTAAACAGACTCATATTAAACAGACTTATTAAACATATTAAACAGACTCATATTAAACAGACATATTAAACAGACTCATATTAAACAGACATGTTAAACAGACATGTTAAACATATTAAACAGAAATATGAAACACATTAAACAGACTCATATTAAACAGACTCATATTAAACATATTAAACAGACACATTAAACATATTAAACATATTAAACAGACTCATATTAAACAGACATATTAAACATATTAAGCAGACATATTAAACATATTAAACAGACTCATTTTAAACATATTAAACAGACATATTAAACATAATAAACAGACTCATATTAAACATATTAAACAGACATATTAAACACATTAAACATATTAAACAGACATATTAAACATATTAAACATATTAAACAGACTCATTTTAAACATATTAAACAGACATATTAAACATATTAAACAGACTCATATTAAACAGACATATTAAACATATTAAACAGACTTATTAAACATATTAAACAGACTCATATTAAACAGACTTATTAAACAGACTCATTTTAAACATATTAAACAGACATATTAAACATATTAAACAGACTCATATTAAACAGACATATTAAACATATTAAACAGACATATTAAACATATTAAACAGACTCATATTAAACAGACTCATATTAAACAGACTCATATTAAACAGACTTATTAAACATATTAAACAGACTCATATTAAACAGACTCATATTAAACAGACTCATATTAAACAGACTCATATTAAACAGACATATTAAACATATTAAACAGACTCATATTAAACAGACATATCAAACATATTAAACACACTCATATTAAACAAACATTAAACATAATTAACATATTTAACAGACTCATAATAAACAGAGATATTAAACATAATTAACATATTTAACAGACTCATATTAAACAGAGATGTTAAACATAATTAACATATTTAACAGACTCATATTAAACAAACATTAAACATATTAAACAGACATATTAAACATATTAAACAGACTCATATTAAACAGACATATTAAACAGACTCATATTAAACAGACAAGTTAAACAGACATATTAAACATATTAAACAGAAATATGAAACATATTAAACAGACTCATATTAAACAGACATATTAAACATATTAAACAGACTCATATTAAACAGACATATTAAACATATTAAACAGACTCATATTAAACATATTAAACAGACATATTAAACATATTAAACAGACTTATTAAACATATTAAACAAACTCATATTAAACATATTAAACAGACATATTAAACATATTAAACATATTAAACAGACTCATATTAAACAGACATATTAAACATATTAAACAGACATATTAAACAGAAATATGAAACATAGTAAACAGACTCATATTAAACAGACATATTAAACATATTAAACATACATATTAAACATATTAAACATATTAAACACACTCATATTAAACATATTAAACAGACTCATATTAAACATATTAAACAGACTCATATTAAACAGACACATTAAACATATTAAACATATTAAACAGACTCATATTAAACAGACATATTAAACATATTAAGCAGACATATTAAACATATTAAACAGACTCATTTTAAACATATTAAACAGACATATTAAACATATTAAACAGACTCATATTAAACATATTAAACAGACATATTAAACATATTAAACATATTAAACAGACATATTAAACATATTAAACATATTAAACAGACTCATTTTAAACATATTAAACAGACATATTAAACATATTAAACAGACTCATATTAAACAGACTCATATTAAACAGACATATTAAACATATTAAACAGACTCATATTAAACAGACTTATTAAACATATTAAACAGACTCATATTAAACAGACATATTAAACAGACTCATATTAAACAGACATGTTAAACAGACATGTTAAACATATTAAACAGAAATATGAAACACATTAAACAGACTCATATTAAACAGACATATTAAACATATTAAACAGACATATTAAACAGAAATATGAAACATATTAAACAGACTCATATTAAACAGACATATTAAACATATTAAACAGACATATTAAACATATTAAACATATTAAACACACTCATATTAAACATATTAAACAGACTCATATTAAACATATTAAACAGACTCATATTAAACAGACACATTAAACATATTAAACATATTAAACAGACTCATATTAAACAGACATATTAAACATATTAAGCAGACATATTAAACATATTAAACAGACTCATTTTAAACATATTAAACAGACATATTAAACATATTAAACAGACTCATATTAAACATATTAAACAGACATATTAAACATATTAAACATATTAAACAGACATATTAAACATATTAAACATATTAAACAGACTCATTTTAAACATATTAAACAGACATATTAAACATATTAAACAGACTCATATTAAACAGACTCATATTAAACAGACATATTAAACATATTAAACAGACTCATATTAAACAGACTTATTAAACATATTAAACAGACTCATATTAAACAGACATATTAAACAGACTCATATTAAACAGACATGTTAAACAGACATGTTAAACATATTAAACAGAAATATGAAACACATTAAACAGACTCATATTAAACAGACTTATTAAACATATTAAACAGACTCATATTAAACATATTAAACAGACATATTAAACATATTAAACAGACTTATTAAACATATTAAACAGACTCATATTAAACAGACATATTAAACATATTAAACAGACTCATATTAAACATATTAAACAGACATATTAAACATATTAAACAGACATATTAAACAGAAATATGAAACATATTAAACAGACTCATATTAAACAGACATATTAAACATATTAAACAGACTCATATTAAACAGACTTATTAAACATATTAAACAGACTCATATTAAACAGACATATTAAACAGACTCATATTAAACAGACATGTTAAACAGACATGTTAAACATATTAAACAGAAATATGAAACACATTAAACAGACTCATATTAAACAGACTCATATTAAACATATTAAACAGACACATTAAACATATTAAACATATTAAACAGACTCATATTAAACAGACATATTAAACATATTAAGCAGACATATTAAACATATTAAACAGACTCATTTTAAACATATTAAACAGACATATTAAACATAATAAACAGACTCATATTAAACATATTAAACAGACATATTAAACACATTAAACATATTAAACAGACATATTAAACATATTAAACATATTAAACAGACTCATTTTAAACATATTAAACAGACATATTAAACATATTAAACAGACTCATATTAAACAGACATATTAAACATATTAAACAGACTTATTAAACATATTAAACAGACTCATATTAAACAGACTTATTAAACAGACTCATTTTAAACATATTAAACAGACATATTAAACATATTAAACAGACTCATATTAAACAGACATATTAAACATATTAAACAGACATATTAAACATATTAAACAGACTCATATTAAACAGACTCATATTAAACAGACTCATATTAAACAGACTTATTAAACATATTAAACAGACTCATATTAAACAGACTCATATTAAACAGACTCATATTAAACAGACTCATATTAAACAGACATATTAAACATATTAAACAGACTCATATTAAACAGACATATCAAACATATTAAACACACTCATATTAAACAAACATTAAACATAATTAACATATTTAACAGACTCATAATAAACAGAGATATTAAACATAATTAACATATTTAACAGACTCATATTAAACAGAGATGTTAAACATAATTAACATATTTAACAGACTCATATTAAACAAACATTAAACATATTAAACAGACATATTAAACATATTAAACAGACTCATATTAAACAGACATATTAAACAGACTCATATTAAACAGACAAGTTAAACAGACATATTAAACATATTAAACAGAAATATGAAACATATTAAACAGACTCATATTAAACAGACATATTAAACATATTAAACAGACTCATATTAAACAGACATATTAAACATATTAAACAGACTCATATTAAACATATTAAACAGACATATTAAACATATTAAACAGACTTATTAAACATATTAAACAAACTCATATTAAACATATTAAACAGACATATTAAACATATTAAACATATTAAACAGACTCATATTAAACAGACATATTAAACATATTAAACAGACATATTAAACAGAAATATGAAACATAGTAAACAGACTCATATTAAACAGACATATTAAACATATTAAACATACATATTAAACATATTAAACATATTAAACAGACTCATATTAAACATATTAAACAGACTCATATTAAACAGACACATTAAACATATTAAACATATTAAACAGACTCATATTAAACAGACATATTAAACATATTAAGCAGACATATTAAACATATTAAACAGACTCATTTTAAACATATTAAACAGACATATTAAACATATTAAACAGACTCATATTAAACATATTAAACAGACATATTAAACATATTAAACATATTAAACAGACATATTAAACATATTAAACATATTAAACAGACTCATTTTAAACATATTAAACAGACATATTAAACATATTAAACAGACTCATATTAAACAGACTCATATTAAACAGACATATTAAACATATTAAACAGACTCATATTAAACAGACTTATTAAACATATTAAACAGACTCATATTAAACAGACATATTAAACAGACTCATATTAAACAGACATGTTAAACAGACATGTTAAACATATTAAACAGAAATATGAAACACATTAAACAGACTCATATTAAACAGACATATTAAACATATTAAACAGACATATTAAACAGAAATATGAAACATATTAAACAGACTCATATTAAACAGACATATTAAACATATTAAACAGACATATTAAACATATTAAACATATTAAACACACTCATATTAAACATATTAAACAGACTCATATTAAACATATTAAACAGACTCATATTAAACAGACACATTAAACATATTAAACATATTAAACAGACTCATATTAAACAGACATATTAAACATATTAAGCAGACATATTAAACATATTAAACAGACTCATTTTAAACATATTAAACAGACATATTAAACATATTAAACAGACTCATATTAAACATATTAAACAGACATATTAAACATATTAAACATATTAAACAGACATATTAAACATATTAAACATATTAAACAGACTCATTTTAAACATATTAAACAGACATATTAAACATATTAAACAGACTCATATTAAACAGACTCATATTAAACAGACATATTAAACATATTAAACAGACTCATATTAAACAGACTTATTAAACATATTAAACAGACTCATATTAAACAGACATATTAAACAGACTCATATTAAACAGACATGTTAAACAGACATGTTAAACATATTAAACAGAAATATGAAACACATTAAACAGACTCATATTAAACAGACTTATTAAACATATTAAACAGACTCATATTAAACATATTAAACAGACATATTAAACATATTAAACAGACTTATTAAACATATTAAACAGACTCATATTAAACAGACATATTAAACATATTAAACAGACTCATATTAAACATATTAAACAGACATATTAAACATATTAAACAGACATATTAAACAGAAATATGAAACATATTAAACAGACTCATATTAAACAGACATATTAAACATATTAAACAGACATATTAAACATATTAAACATATTAAACACACTCATATTAAACATATTAAACAGACTCATATTAAACATATTAAACAGACTCATATTAAACAGACACATTAAACATATTAAACATATTAAACAGACTCATATTAAACAGACATATTAAACATATTAAGCAGACATATTAAACATATTAAACAGACTCATTTTAAACATATTAAACAGACATATTAAACATATTAAACAGACTCATATTAAACAGACATATTAAACATATTAAACAGACTTATTAAACATATTAAACAGACTCATATTAAACAGACATATTAAACATATTAAACAGACTCATATTAAACATATTAAACAGACATATTAAACATATTAAACAGACTTATTAAACATATTAAACAGACTCATATTAAACATATTAAACAGACTCATATTAAACATATTAAACAGACATATTAAACATATTAAACATATTAAACAGACTCATATTAAACAGACATATTAAACATATTAAACAGACA
Source organism: Oncorhynchus mykiss (assembly GCF_057628025.1). Lineage (NCBI taxonomy): Eukaryota > Metazoa > Chordata > Actinopteri > Salmoniformes > Salmonidae > Oncorhynchus > Oncorhynchus mykiss. Next base: position 13,583,520 of record NC_143027.1, on the reverse strand, counting down.
TATTAAACATATTAAACAGACTTATTAAACATATTAAACAGACTCATATTAAACATATTAAACAGACATATTAAACATATTAAACATATTAAACAGACTCATATTAAACATATTAAACAGATATATTAAACATATTAAACAGATATATTAAACAGAAATATTGTCACACCCTGGTCAAAGTATTATTGTGTTTATCTTTATTTATTTGGTCAGGCCAGGGTGTGGCATGGGTTTTTGTATGTGGTGTGTATGTATGGGGATTGTAGCTAGTGGGGTGTTCTAGCTAAGTCTATGGCTGTCTGAAGTGGTTCTCAATCAGAGGCAGGTGTTTATCGTTGTCTCTGATTGGGAACCATATTTAGGCAGCCATATTCTTTGAGTTTGTCGTGGGTGATTGTCCTTTGTGTCCTGACGTCATTGTTCTGTGTTAGGAGACACAAGTATAGGCTGTTTCGGGTTTTGTTAAGTTTATTGTTTTGGTAGTGTTTGTGTTTAGTGTGTTAATTCATTAAACATGGATTGCAATAGACACGCCGCATTTTGGTCCGACTCTCCTTCACATAAAGAAAACCGTTACAGAATCACCCACCACAAAGGGACCAAGCAGCGTGTCAACAGGCAAGAACAGCCCAAAGTGGAGTACAGTATGGACTATACTTCTTGGGAGGAGATAGACAGGTGGGCGGTCGACCCAGGGAGAGTGCCGGAGCCCGCCTGGGATTCGATGGAGCAGTGCGCGGAAGGATATAGGAGAATGGAGTTTGCGAAGCAAGCAAGGCGGCGCGGACGGAGGCCCCATAGTCAGCCCCAAAAATTTCTTGGGGGGGGGCTCAGGGAGAGTGTGGCAGAGTCAGGAGCCAGACCTGAGCCAACTCTCCCTGTTTATCGTGAGGAGCCAAGGAGGAGACCAGAGCCGGTGTTGGAGGTGAGCGAAACAGAGACTGTGAAGGAGTTAATGGGGAAATTGGAGGAGAGAGAAATGAGGGAGTTGCAGTGTTGGTGTTTTAAACATGGAATTCGCCCGACGGAGCGTGTCGGGGATTTGATGGCACCTGGGTCAGCGCTCCATACTCGTCCTGAGGTGCGTGTTAGTCGGCTGGTGAAGATGGTGCCAGTCTCACGTACCAGGCCTCCTGTGCACCTCCCTAGCCTTGCACGTCCTGTGCCAGCACCGCTCTCAAGATCTCCAGTACGCCTTCACGGTCTAACCCATCCTGTGCCACCTCCACACCCCAGCCCTCCGGTAGCAGCTCCCCGCACCAGGCTTCCTGTGCGTGTCCTCGGCCCAGTACCACCAGTGCCAGCACCACGCATCAGGCCTACAGTGCGCCTCGCCTGTCCAGCGCTGTCGGAGCCCTCCTCCTCTCCAGCGCTGTCGGAGTCTCCCGCCTGTTTAGCGCTGTTAGAGCATTCCTTCTCTACAGCGCTGCCGGAGTCTCCCGCCTGTTCAGAACTGCCAGTTAGCATAGAGCTGCCAGTTAGCATAGAGCTGCCAGTTAGCATAGAGCTGCCAGTTAGCATAGAGCTGCCAGTTAGCATAGAGCTGCCAGTCTGCAAGGAGCTGCCAGTCTGCAAGGAGCTGCCAGTCTGCAAGGAGCTGCCAGTCGGCCAGACTCTTCCAGATCTGCCAGTCGACCAGACTCTTCCAGATCTGCCAGTCTGCCAGGATCTGCCAGTCAGCCAGGATCTGGTAGATTCATCAACCTGCCTGAGCTTCCTTTCAATCCTGAGCTTCCTTTCACTCCTGAGCTTCCTCTCACTCCTGAGCTTCCCCTCAGTCCCGAGCTGCCTCAGTCCCGAGCTGCCCCTCAGTCCCGATCTGCTCCTCAGTCCAGTGGGGTTCTGGGTGAGGACTACTAGGCCATGGTCGGCGGCGAGGGTGGACTATCCAGGGACGCAAGGAGAAGGGACTAAGACATTGATTGAGTGGGGTCCACGTCCCGCGCCGGAGCCGCCACCATGGACAGACGCCCACCCGGACCCTCCCTATGGTTATGAGGTGCGTTCGGGAGTCCGCACCTGGTCACACCCTGGTCAAAGTATTATTGTGTTTATCTTTATTTATTTGGTCAGGCCAGGGTGTGGCATGGGTTTTTGTATGTGGTGTGTATGTATGGGGATTGTAGCTAGTGGGGTGTTCTAGCTAAGTCTATGGCTGTCTGAAGTGGTTCTCAATCAGAGGCAGGTGTTTATCGTTGTCTCTGATTGGGAACCATATTTAGGCAGCCATATTCTTTGAGTTTGTCGTGGGTGATTGTCCTTTGTGTCCTGACGTCATTGTTCTGTGTTAGGAGACACAAGTATAGGCTGTTTCGGGTTTTGTTAAGTTTATTGTTTTGGTAGTGTTTGTGTTTAGTGTGTTAATTCATTAAACATGGATTGCAATAGACACGCCGCATTTTGGTCCGACTCTCCTTCACATAAAGAAAACCGTTACAGAATCACCCACCACAAAGGGACCAAGCAGCGTGTCAACAGGCAAGAACAGCCCAAAGTGGAGTACAGTATGGACTATACTTCTTGGGAGGAGATAGACAGGTGGGCGGTCGACCCAGGGAGAGTGCCGGAGCCCGCCTGGGATTCGATGGAGCAGTGCGCGGAAGGATATAGGAGAATGGAGTTTGCGAAGCAAGCAAGGCGGCGCGGACGGAGGCCCCATAGTCAGCCCCAAAAATTTCTTGGGGGGGGGCTCAGGGAGAGTGTGGCAGAGTCAGGAGCCAGACCTGAGCCAACTCTCCCTGTTTATCGTGAGGAGCCAAGGAGGAGACCAGAGCCGGTGTTGGAGGTGAGCGAAACAGAGACTGTGAAGGAGTTAATGGGGAAATTGGAGGAGAGAGAAATGAGGGAGTTGCAGTGTTGGTGTTTTAAACATGGAATTCGCCCGACGGAGCGTGTCGGGGATTTGATGGCACCTGGGTCAGCGCTCCATACTCGTCCTGAGGTGCGTGTTAGTCGGCTGGTGAAGATGGTGCCAGTCTCACGTACCAGGCCTCCTGTGCACCTCCCTAGCCTTGCACGTCCTGTGCCAGCACCGCTCTCAAGATCTCCAGTACGCCTTCACGGTCTAACCCATCCTGTGCCACCTCCACACCCCAGCCCTCCGGTAGCAGCTCCCCGCACCAGGCTTCCTGTGCGTGTCCTCGGCCCAGTACCACCAGTGCCAGCACCACGCATCAGGCCTACAGTGCGCCTCGCCTGTCCAGCGCTGTCGGAGCCCTCCTCCTCTCCAGCGCTGTCGGAGTCTCCCGCCTGTTTAGCGCTGTTAGAGCATTCCTTCTCTACAGCGCTGCCGGAGTCTCCCGCCTGTTCAGAACTGCCAGTTAGCATAGAGCTGCCAGTTAGCATAGAGCTGCCAGTTAGCATAGAGCTGCCAGTTAGCATAGAGCTGCCAGTTAGCATAGAGCTGCCAGTCTGCAAGGAGCTGCCAGTCTGCAAGGAGCTGCCAGTCTGCAAGGAGCTGCCAGTCGGCCAGACTCTTCCAGATCTGCCAGTCGACCAGACTCTTCCAGATCTGCCAGTCTGCCAGGATCTGCCAGTCAGCCAGGATCTGGTAGATTCATCAACCTGCCTGAGCTTCCTTTCAATCCTGAGCTTCCTTTCACTCCTGAGCTTCCTCTCACTCCTGAGCTTCCCCTCAGTCCCGAGCTGCCTCAGTCCCGAGCTGCCCCTCAGTCCCGATCTGCTCCTCAGTCCAGTGGGGTTCTGGGTGAGGACTACTAGGCCATGGTCGGCGGCGAGGGTGGACTATCCAGGGACGCAAGGAGAAGGGACTAAGACATTGATTGAGTGGGGTCCACGTCCCGCGCCGGAGCCGCCACCATGGACAGACGCCCACCCGGACCCTCCCTATGGTTATGAGGTGCGTTCGGGAGTCCGCACCTGGTCACACCCTGGTCAAAGTATTATTGTGTTTATCTTTATTTATTTGGTCAGGCCAGGGTGTGGCATGGGTTTTTGTATGTGGTGTGTATGTATGGGGATTGTAGCTAGTGGGGTGTTCTAGCTAAGTCTATGGCTGTCTGAAGTGGTTCTCAATCAGAGGCAGGTGTTTATCGTTGTCTCTGATTGGGAACCATATTTAGGCAGCCATATTCTTTGAGTTTGTCGTGGGTGATTGTCCTTTGTGTCCTGACGTCATTGTTCTGTGTTAGGAGACACAAGTATAGGCTGTTTCGGGTTTTGTTAAGTTTATTGTTTTGGTAGTGTTTGTGTTTAGTGTGTTAATTCATTAAACATGGATTGCAATAGACACGCCGCATTTTGGTCCGACTCTCCTTCACATAAAGAAAACCGTTACAAATATGAAACATATTAAACAGACTCATATTAAACAGACATATTAAACATATTAAACAGACATATTAAACAGAAATATGAAACATATTAAACAGACTCATATTAAACAGACATATTAAACATATTAAACATATTAAACAGACATATTAAACATATTAAACACACTCATATTAAACATATTAAACAGACTCATATTAAACATATTAAACAGACTCATATTAAACAGACACATTAAACATATTAAACATATTAAACAGACTCATATTAAACAGACATATTAAACATATTAAGCAGACATATTAAACATATTAAACAGACTCATTTTAAACATATTAAACAGACATATTAAACATATTAAACAGACTCATATTAAACATATTAAACAGACATATTAAACACATTAAACATATTAAACAGACTCATTTTAAACATATTAAACAGACATATTAAACATATTAAACAGACTCATATTAAACAGACTCATATTAAACAGACATATTAAACATATTAAACAGACTCATATTAAACAGACTTATTAAACATATTAAACAGACTCATATTAAACAGACTCATATTAAACAGACTCATATTAAACAGACTCATATTAAACAGACTCATATTAAACAGACATATTAAACATATTAAACAGACTCATATTAAACAGACATATCAAACATATTAAACAGACTCATATTAAACAAACATTAAACATAATTAACATATTTAACAGACTCATAATAAACAGAGATATTAAACATAATTAACATATTTAACAGACTCATATTAAACAGAGATGTTAAACATAATTAACATATTTAACAGACTCATATTAAACAAACATTAAACATATTAAACAGACATATTAAACATATTAAACAGACTCATATTAAACAGACATATTAAACATATTAAACAGACATATTAAACATATTAAACAGACTCATATTAAACAGACATATTAAACATATTAAACAGACTCATATTAAACAGACATATTAAACATATTAAACAGACATATTAAACATATTAAACAGACTCATATTAAACATATTAAACAGACATATTAAACATATTAAACAGACTTATTAAACATATTAAACAGACTCATATTAAACAGACATATTAAACATATTAAACAGACTCATATTAAACATATTAAACAGACATATTAAACATATTAAACAGACTTATTAAACATATTAAACAGACTCATATTAAACAGACATATTAAACATATTAAACAGACTCATATTAAACATATTAAACAGACATATTAAACATATTAAACAGACATATTAAACAGACTCATATTAAACATATTAAACTGACTTATTAAACATATTAAACAGACTCATATTAAACATATTAAACAGACATATTAAACATATTAAACATATTAAACAGACTCATATTAAACAGACATATTAAACATATTAAACAGACATATTAAACAGAAATATGAAACATATTAAACAGACTCATATTAAACAGACTCATATTAAACATATTAAACAGACTCATATTAAATAGACATTAAACATATTAAACAGACTCATATTAAACAGACTCATATTAAACATATTAAACAGACTCATATTAAACAGACATATTAAACATATTAAACAGACTGATATTAAACAGACATATTAAACATATTAAACATATTAAACAGACTCATATTAAACAGACATATTAAACATATTAAACATATTAAACAGACATATTAAACATATTAAACAGACATATTAAACATATTAAACAGACATACTAAACATATTAAACAGACATATTAAACATATTAAACAGACTCATATTAAATAGACATATTAAACATATTAAACAGACATATTAAACATATTAAACAGACTCATATTTAACAGACTCATATTAAACAGACTCATATTAAACAGACATATTAAACATATTAAACAGACTCATATTAAACAGACTCATATTAAACAGACATATTAAACATATTAAACAGACTCATATTAAACAGACTTATTAAACATATTAAACAGACTCATATTAAACAGACATATTAAACATATTAAACAGACTCATATTAAACAGACTCATATTAAACAGACATATTAAACATATTAAACAGACTCATATTAAACAGACTCATATTAAACAGACTCATATTAAACAGACTCATATTAAACAGACATATTAAACATATTAAACAGACTCATATTAAACAAACATTAAACATAATTAACATATTTAACATACTCATAATAAACAGAGATATTAAACATAATTAACATATTTAACAGACTCATATTAAACAGAGATATTAAACATAATTAACATATTTAACAGACTCATATTAAACAAACATTAAACATATTAAACAGACATATTAAACATATTAAACAGACTCATATTAAACAGACATATTAAACAGACTCATATTAAACAGACATGTTAAACAGACATATTAAACATATTAAACAGAAATATGAAACATATTAAACAGACTCATATTAAACAGACATATTAAACATATTAAACAGACTCATATTAAACAGACATATTAAACATATTAAACAGACTCATATTAAACATATTAAACAGACATATTAAACATATTAAACAGACTTATTAAACATATTAAACAGACATATTAAACATATTAAACAGACATATTAAACATATTAAACAGACATATTAAACATATTAAACATATTAAACAGACTTATTAAACATATTAAACAGACATATTAAACATATTAAACATATTAAACAGACATATTAAACATATTAAACATATTAAACAGACTCATATTAAACAGACATATTAAACATATTAAACTGACTTATTAAACATATTAAACAGACTCATATTAAACATTTTAAACATATTAAACAGACTCATATTAAACAGACATATTAAACATATTAAACAGACTGATATTAAACAGACATATTAAACATATTAAACATATTAAACATATTAAACAGACTCATATTAAACAGACATATTAAACATATTAAACAGACTGATATTAAACAGACATATTAAACATATTAAACATATTAAACAGACTCATATTAAACAGACATATTAAACATATTAAACATATTAAACAGACATATTAAACATATTAAACAGACATATTAAACATATTAAACAGACATACTAAACATATTAAACCGACATATTAAACATATTAAACAGACTCATATTAAATAGACATATTAAACATATTAAACAGACATATTAAACATATTAAACAGACTCATATTTAACAGACTAATATTAAACAGACTCATATTAAACAGACATATTAAACATATTAAACAGACTCATATTAAACAGACATATTAAACATATTAAACAGACTCATATTAAACAGACATATTAAACATATTAAACAGACTCATATTAAACAGACATATTAAACAGAAATATGAAACATATTAAACAGACTCATATTAAACAGACATATTAAACATATTAAACAGACTCATATTAAACAAACATTAAACATAATTAACATATTTAACATACTCATAATAAACAGAGATATTAAACATAATTAACATATTTAACAGACTCATATTAAACAGAGATATTAAACATAATTAACATATTTAACAGACTCATATTAAACAAACATTAAACATATTAAACAGACATATTAAACATATTAAACAGACTCATATTAAACAGACATATTAAACATATTAAACAGACATATTAAACATATTAAACAGACTCATATTAAACATATTAAACAGACATATTAAACATATTAAACAGACTCATATTAAACAGACATATTAAACAGACTCATATTAAACAGACATGTTAAACAGACATATTAAACATATTAAACAGAAATATGAAACATATTAAACACACTCATATTAAACAGACATATTAAACATATTAAACAGACTCATATTAAACAGACATATTAAACATATTAAACAGACTCATATTAAACATATTAAACAGACATATTAAACATATTAAACAGACTCATATTAAACATTTTAAACAGACATATTAAACACATTAAACAGACTTATTAAACAGACTCATATTAAACAGACATATTAAACATATTAAACAGACTCATATTAAACAGACATATTAAACATATTAAACAGACTCATATTAAACATATTAAACAGACATATTAAACATATTAAACAGACTCATATTAAACATATTAAACAGACATATTAAACATATTAAACAGACTTATTAAACATATTAAACAGACTCATATTAAACAGACATGTTAAACAGACATATTAAACAGAAATATGAAACATATTAAACAGACTCATATTAAACAGACATATTAAACATATTAAACAGACTCATATTAAACAGACATATTAAACATATTAAACAGACATATTAAACAGAAATATGAAACATATTAAACAGACTCATATTAAACAGACTCATATTAAACATATTCAAATCAAATCAAATCAAATTTTATTTGTCACATACACATGGTTAGCAGATGTTAATGCGAGTGTAGCGAAATGCTTGTGCTTCTAGTTCCGACAATGCAGTAATAACAAGTAATCTAACTAACAATTCCAAAACTACTGTCTTGTACACAGTGTAAGGGGATAAAGAATATGTACATAAGGATATATGAATGAGTGATGGTACAGAGCAGCATAGGTAAGATACAGTAGATGGTATCGGGTACAGTATGTACAAATGAGATGAGTATGTAAACAAAGTGGCATAGTATAGTATAAAGTGGCTAGTGATACATGTATTACATAAGGATACCGTCGATGATATAGAGTACAGTATATACGTATGCATATGAGATGAATAATGTAGGGTAAGTAACATTTATATAAGGTAGCATTGTTTAAAGTGGCTAGTGATATATTTACATCATTTCCCATCAATTCCCATTATTAAAGTGGCTGGAGTTGAGTCAGTGTCAGTGTGTTGGCAGCAGCCACTCAGTGTTAGTGGTGGCTGTTTAACAGTCTGATGGCCTTGAGATAGAAGCTGTTTTTCAGTCTCTCGGTCCCAGCTTTGATGCACCTGTACTGACCTCGCCTTCTGGATGATAGCGGGGTGAACAGGCAGTGGCTCGGGTGGTTGATGTCCTTGATGATCTTTATGGCCTTCCTGTGACATCGGGTGGTGTAGGTGTCCTGGAGGGCAGGTAGTTTGCCCCCGGTGATGCGTTGTGCAGACCTCACTACCCTCTGGAGAGCCTTACGGTTGAGGGCGGTGCAGTTGCCATACCAGGCGGTGATACAGCCCGCCAGGATGCTCTCGATTGTGCATCTGTAGAAGTTTGTGAGTGCTTTTGGTGACAAGCCGAATTTCTTCAGCCTCCTGAGGTTGAAGAGGCGCTGCTGCGCCTTCTTCACGATGCTGTCTGTGTGAGTGGACCAATTCAGTTTGTCTGTGATGTGTATGCCGAGGAACTTAAAACTTGCTACCCTCTCCACTACTGTTCCATCGATGTGGATAGGGGGGTGTTCCCTCTGCTGTTTCCTGAAGTCCACAATCATCTCCTTAGTTTTGTTGACGTTGAGTGTGAGGTTGTTTTCCTGACACCACACTCCGAGGGCCCTCACCTCCTCCCTGTAGGCCGTCTCATCGTTGTTGGTAATCAAGCCTACCACTGTTGTGTCGTCCGCAAACTTGATGATTGAGTTGGAGGCGTGCGTGGCCACGCAGTCGTGGGTGAACAGGGAGTACAGGAGAGGGCTCAGAACGCAACCTTGTGGGGCCCCAGTGTTGAGGATCAGCGGGGAGGAGATGTTGTTGCCTACCCTCACCACCTGGGGGCGGCCCGTCAGGAAGTCCAGTACCCAGTTGCACAGGGCGGGGTCGAGACCCAGGGTCTCGAGCTTGATGACGAGCTTGGAGGGTACTATGGTGTTGAATGCCGAGCTGTAGTCGATGAACAGCATTCTCACATAGGTATTCCTCTTGTCCAGATGGGTTAGGGCAGTGTGCAGTGTGGTTGAGATTGCATCGTCTGTGGACCTATTTGGGCGGTAAGCAAATTGGAGTGGGTCTAGGGTGTCAGGTAGGGTGGAGGTGATATGGTCCTTGACTAGTCTCTCAAAGCACTTCATGATGACGGATGTGAGTGCTACGGGGCGGTAGTCATTTAGCTCAGTTACCTTAGCTTTCTTGGGAACAGGAACAATGGTGGCCCTCTTGAAGCATGTGGGAACAGCAGACTGGTATAGGGATTGATTGAATATGTCCGTAAACACACCGGCCAGCTGGTCTGCGCATGCTCTGAGGGCGCGGCTGGGGATGCCATCTGGGCCTGCAGCCTTGCGAGGGTTAACACGTTTAAATGTCTTACTCACCTCGGCTGCAGTGAAGGAGAGACCGCATGTTTTCGTTGCAGGCCGTGTCAGTGGCACTGTATTGTCCTCAAAGCGGGCAAAAAAGTTATTTAGTCTGCCTGGGAGCAAGACATCCTGGTCCGTGACTGGGCTGGGTTTCTTCCTGTAGTCCGTGATTGACTGTAGACCCTGCCACATGCCTCTTGTGTCTGAGCCGTTGAATTGAGATTCTACTTTGTCTCTGTACTGGCGCTTAGCTTGTTTGATAGCCTTGCGGAGGGAATAGCTGCACTGTTTGTATTCGGTCATGTTACCAGACACCTTGCCCTGATTAAAAGCAGTGGTTCGCGCTTTCAGTTTCACACGAATGCTGCCATCAATCCACGGTTTCTGGTTAGGGAATGTTTTAATCGTTGCTATGGGAACGACATCTTCAACGCACGTTCTAATGAACTCGCACACCGAATCAGCGTATTCGTCAATGTTGTTATCTGACGCAATACGAAACATCTCCCAGTCCACGTGATGGAAGCAGTCTTGGAGTGTGGAGTCAGCTTGGTCGGACCAGCGTTGGACAGACCTCAGCGTGGGAGCCTCTTGTTTTAGTTTCTGTCTGTAGGCAGGGATCAACAAAATGGAGTCGTGGTCAGCTTTTCCGAAAGGGGGGCGGGGCAGGGCCTTATATGCGTCGCGGAAGTTAGAGTAACAATGGTCCAAGGTCTTTCCTCCCCTGGTTGCGCAATCGATATGCTGATAAAATTTGGGGAGTCTTGTTTTCAGATTAGCCTTGTTAAAATCCCCAGCTACAATGAATGCAGCCTCCGGATAAATTGTTTCCAGTTTGCAGAGAGTTAAATAAAGTTCGTTCAGAGCCATCGATGTGTCTGCTTGGGGGGGGATATATACGGCTGTGATTATAATCGAAGAGAATTCTCTTGGTAGATAATGCGGTCTACATTTGATTGTGAGGAATTCTAAATCAGGTGAACAGAAGGATTTGAGTTCCTGTATGTTTCTTTCATCGCACCATGTCACGTTAGTCATAAGGCATACGCCCCCGCCCCTCTTTTTACCAGAAAGATGTTTTTTCCTGTCTGCGCGATGCGTGGAGAAACCTGTTGGCTGCACCGCTTCGGTTAGCGTCTCTCCAGTAAGCCACGTTTCCGTGAAGCAAAGAACGTTACAGTCTCTGATGTCCCTCTGGAATGCTACCCTTGCTCGGATTTCATCAACCTTGTTGTCAAGAGACTGGACATTGGCAAGAAGAATGCTAGGGAGTGGTGCGCGCTGTGCCCGTCTCCGGAGTCTGACCAGAAGACCGCCTCGTTTCCCTCTCTTTCGGAGTCGTTTTTTTGGGTCGCTGCATAGGATCCACTCCGTTGTCCTGTTTGTAAGGCAGAACACAGGATCCGCGTCGCGAAAAACATATTCTTGGTCGTACTGATGGTGAGTTGATGCTGATCTTATATTCAGTAGTTCTTCTCGACTGTATGTAATGAAACCTAAGATGACCTGGGGTACTAATGTAAGAAATAACACGTAAAAAAACAAAAAACTGCATAGTTTCCTAGGAACGCGAAGCGAGGCGGCCATCTCTGTCGGCGCCGGAAGTAGACTCATATTAAACAGACTCATATTAAATAGACATATTAAACATATTAAACAGACTCATATTAAACAGACTCATATTAAACATATTAAACAGACTCATATTAAACAGACATATTAAACATATTAAACAGACTCATATTAAACAGACATATTAAACATATTAAACAGACTCATATTAAACAGACATATTAAACATATTAAACATATTAAACAGACATATTAAACATATTAAACAGACATATTAAACATATTAAACAGACATATTAAACATATTAAACAGACTCATATTAAACATATTAAACAGACTCATATTAAACAGAGATGTTAAACATAATTAACATATTTAACAGACTCATATTAAACAGACATATTAAACATATTAAACAGACATATTAAACATATTAAACAAACCAATATTAAACAGACATATTAAACATATTAAACAGACTCATATTAAACAGACATATTAAACATATTAAACAGACTCATATTAAACAGACATATTAAACATATTAAACAGACTCATATTAAACATATTAAACAGACTCATATTAAACAGACTCATATTAAACAGACTCATATTAAACATATTAAACAGACTCATATTAAACATATTAAACAGACTCATATTAAACAGACTCATATTAAACAGACTCATATTAAACATATTAAACAGACTCATATTAAACAGACTCATATTAAACAGACATATTAAACATATTAAACAGACTCATATTAAACAGACTCATATTAAACAGACATATTAAACATATTAAACAGACATATTAAACATATTAAACAGACATATTAAACATATTAAACAGACATATTAAACATATTAAACAGACTTATTAAACATATTAAACATATTAAACAGACATATTAAACATATTAAACAGACATATTAAACATATTAAACAGACTTATTAAACATATTAAACATATTAAACAGACATATTAAACATATTAAACAGACATATTAAACATATTAAACAGACTTATTAAACATATTAAACAGACTTATTAAACATATTAAACATATTAAACAGACATATTAAACATATTAAACAGACATATTAAACATATTAAACAGACTTATTAAACATATTAAACAGACATATTAAACATATTAAACAGACTCATATTAAACAGACATATTAAACATATTAAACAGACATATTAAACATATTAAACAGACTTGTTAAACATATTAAACAGACATATTAAACATATTAAACAGACTCATATTAAACATATTAAACAGACTCATATTAAACAGACATATTAAACATATTAAACAGACTCATATTAAACAGACATATTAAACATATTAAACAGACTCATATTAAACAGACATATTAAACATATTAAACAGACTCATATTAAACAGACTCATATTAAACAGACTCATATTAAACAGACTCATATTAAACATATTAAACAGACTCATATTAAACAGACTCATATTAAACAGACATATTAAACATATTAAACAGACTCATATTAAACAGACTCATATTAAACAGACATATTAAACATATTAAACAGACATATTAAACATATTAAACAGACATATTAAACATATTAAACAGACATATTAAACATATTAAACAGACTTATTAAACATATTAAACAGACATATTAAACATATTAAACAGACTCATATTAAACAGACTCATATTAAACAGACATATTAAACATATTAAACAGACTTGTTAAACATATTAAACAGACATATTGAACATATTAAACAGACTCATATTAAACATATTAAACAGACATATTAAACATATTAAACAGACTTGTTAAACATATTAAACAGACATATTAAACATATTAAACAGACTCATATTAAACAGACATATTAAACAGACTCATATTAAACATATTAAACAGACATATTAAACATATTAAACAGACTTGTTAAACATATTAAACAGACATATTAAACATATTAAACAGACTCATATTAAACAGACATATTAAACAGACATATTAAACATATTAAACAGACTCATATTAAACAGACATATTAAACAGACATATTAAACATATTAAACAGACTCATATTAAACAGACATATTAAACAGACATATTAAACATATTAAACAGACTCATATTAAACAGACTTGTTAAACATATTAAACAGACATATTAAACATATTAAACAGACTCATATTAAACAGACTCATATTAAACAGACTCATATTAAACAGACATATTAAACATATTAAACAGACTCATATTAAACAGACTCATATTAAACAGACATATTAAACATATTAAACAGACTCATATTAAACAGACTCATATTAAACAGACATATTAAACATATTAAACAGACATATTAAACATATTAAACAGACATATTAAACATATTAAACAGACATATTAAACATATTAAACAGACTTATTAAACATATTAAACAGACTCATATTAAACAGACTCATATTAAACAGACTCATATTAAACAGACATATTAAACAGACATATTAAACATATTAAACATATTAAACAGACTTGTTAAACATATTAAACAGACATATTAAACATATTAAACAGACTTATTAAACATATTAAACAGACTCATATTAAACATATTAAACAGACTCATATACCTGTGGATGTATTTCAAGGCCTACCTTCAAACTCAGTGCCTCTTTGCTTGACATCATGGGAAAATCAAAAGAAATCAGCCAATTAAATTGTAGACCTCCACAAGTCTGGTTCATCCTTGGCAGCAATTTCCAAACACCTGAAGGTACCACGTTCAGCTGTACAAACAATAGTACGCAAGTATAAACATGGGACCATGCAGCCGTCATACCGCTCTGGAAGGAGATGCGTTCCGTCTCCTAGAGGTGAACGTACTTTGGTGTGAAAAGTGCAAATCAATCCCAGAACAGCAGCAAATGACATTGTGAAGATGCTGGAGGAAACAGGTACAAAATTATTTTTGGAGAAATGTTTTCTGGTCTGATGAAACAAAATTGAACTGTTTGGCCATAATGACCATTCTTATGTTTGGAGGAAAAAGGGGGATGCTTGCAAGCCGAAGAACACCATCCCAACCGTAAAGCTTGGTCGCAAATGGGTCTTCCAAATGGACAATGACACCAAGCATACTTCCAAAGTTTTGGCAAAATGGTTGCTAAGGTGTTTGTAAACTTCCGACTTCAACTGTGTAGTAAGTAGTACTGTGTTCACGTACTAGATTCTGACTTCAGAGGACCTAGGCCCTGCTCTCTGTCAAATAAATGAAGACATGGTTTGCTTGGAAAATTAATCTAAGGAAATGGACCCAGATCCACTGTGCCTTTCAGTTACAAGCAGATTAGTCTATGTCGTACTCTTAACTTGTAAATCAATTCACTACTGATACATTTCTCTGTTTCAACCTCCCACCAAAGGACTTTTATGCGCAGTGCCAAAACGTGGTTTCGCCTTTCGGGAGCGGCTGCAGTCGGGGCAGCCGAGGCTGAGTCGGTCTATTACTCTACACCCAGGCTTCAAGCGTTTTGTCCCTTAAATGAGAAAACCAGCCTGCAACATGGCCTTTTGGAACAGCCCCCAAGTGGTTCAAAGCTCAGCCAGAAAAATAAGAAAAAGAAAACGTGTTTGAACTGTGCTCCGAAGCGGAAACATTTTCTCCTGCGCCACATTCTAACCTGAAGGTCTATTTTCCTTCCTTTCAATTGTAATACATTTGGTTTTCCTTCTAATGCCGTGTTTTATTTTTCCATGAGAAGATGAAAGGATGGTAATGTGCTACACCATAGACACCCGTGTGTATTACATAGCCCCTCCTTCCCCTTTGTTACTGTCATAGCGCAGCCATTGTCATAGATCACCTAAGTAATCAGATACCATATAAAGCATTGGAAAAACGAAACACCACAATAAAACATGATATACTTCATGTTGCTCTTGAATACGACAACGGCGGATTAAAGTGTCTTGGAGGAATGGATTGTGAGGGATTGGGCATTTGAATACCAGAAATGACACATTAGACTACTCCCTTCCTCCCTCCCCGTCTGAACACATCAGCTCCAGAGGCAGTTTATATACAGTGGTTCTCTCTGTGTTCTGTCACATTGATCTCTATTCCCGTTTACCATGGGGCATTAGAGCCACATCAGCCTCCATTACCGCCACGCAGATTCAACCACCACTGACAATACAAATTGTGATAAGATGAAGCCGACGCCCCATAAACACCATCATATATCTGACATCATACCAGCAGCTGGATAGGAGATCCTACTTGTCATCTCTATGTGCTTACTCCCCCAGTATAGCATAGAGATATGGATTTCATTATTTCTTTATTTGTCTTTAACTGTATTACTACAGATATAGGATCTTTATTTGAGCCAACATGTTACAACACGAAAATAATCCTGAATCAACAGGAAATGTGAATTATTATGTGGATTACAATTAATGGACATATTTGTACTGGTTGATACATTTTTTGTTCGGGCAAATCAAGCCTGAAAATTCAGTGTGGAAATTACAAACCTTAGAAGCATAACCTGCAAGTTTGCATTTCCTGCTGTGCAGGAACATTATCGGCTACTAAAGACTGACATCTGTGGCACCATCTGAATAGGTGTTTGTATGCGAGACAGTATTTATCTTTGTTTGGTTCACATCCATCACTCAGTAGTGGGAGGCCCTGCATGGCTGGCCTGCTTGTGCGTAGAGATTTACGCCGTAATGCGTCAAATCAACAGACCTTTACAGTGAAATATGTTTTTTTTATCAATAGGGGTGATCAATAGTGCAAGCTGGCCATTGTATAATTATTAAGGTCAGGGCGTATCAATAAAGCTGTCCCACCCCACCTCATGATGCCAGAGGCTGCGATGGATGCTGTGGAACAACAGACTCACATTAAAAAATACTACAATGTACTATAGAATACTACAGTACTTACTATAGAATGATGTAGTAGACTGTAGTATACAGTAGAATACTATATTACACAAAGTAGTATTCTTCAATCATTTAGTATCTTTTGAGGGCTCCGAAGTGGTCAAGTGGTGTAAGGCACTGCATCTTAGTGCTAGAGGCATCACTTCAGACCCTGGTTTGATCCCGGGCTGTATTACAACCGGCTGTGATCAGGAGTTCCATAGGGCGACGCACAATTGGCCCAGTATCGTCCGGGTTAGGGGAGGGGTTGGCCGGGGTAGGGCATCATTGTAAAATAAGAATGAGTTCTTTAACTGACTTGCTTAATTAAATAAAGGTTGAAAAAAATAATGTGTAGTATTTACTATAGAATGTTGTAATATCTATCTATCTATCTATCTATCTATCTATCTATCTATCTATCTATCTATCTATCTATCTATCTATCTATCTATCTATCTATCTATCTATATCTACAGGTTATGGAAAATGTTATCTTTTAGTATTCCTCCAATAGGTTTTCTCCAGGACAAAGCTTCCACTTCTATATAAAATATAATAAAACAAAAACACTATAGTAAAATCCACTGTAATTTCTGCAAAATTGCCACATTAAATAATAAAAAGCATACTACAGTCTGCAAAAACACTACAGTAAATACTACAGTCTGCAAAACCAATACAGTAAATACTGCAGTATACTACAATACTCATTTTACGTAATTACTAAAGCTGAAATACTACAGTTTTCTTTTACTACAGTAAAGTCTAAAAAAGCACTACAGTGAATTCTATAGTATTTATACCATAGTATAGTATTCTATTCATATGGGGAGAGTTTTTGCTTCGCCGTACTGGGTTGGAGGCCCTGGGGCAAAAGGTCAAATCATTACAGTGCCATTACATCCTATGGCTTTTTGGCCATAGTAGAACAGTACGAATGAGCTGTGAGCTGTTTTGTGTCAACCTCTTAGAAACACCACCTCCATATTCATAAGCCAGGCCAGGCCAGATCTATTCCCTCTATTGCTGTAAAAAAGACTGGGAAGCACACATTGTCTAATACTCATGGGATAAATGGTATTCTGCACGTAACAACCATGTTACAGTTCAAATAGAAAACATATAGAAGGCAGGAAAAACAGATCAACAGTAAAAATCAATACTTGTCTTGATCCCTCTGTAGAAGACTTTGGGATGTCACTGTAATGTGGAAATATGAGAGGGATCCAGTGTGGCCTTACCGGTAGCTCTTAGAAGTAGTAGTTACACGATGGAGTTGGAAATGTACACCACCACCATCCCCACCACCACCAACCACTACCTTCACCACCGTCACCACCACAACCATCACCACCACCACTATCACCACTACCACCACTACCTTCACCACCGTCACCACCACCACTACCACCACTACCTTAACCACCGTCACCACCGTCACCACCACAACCATCACCACCACTATCACCACTACCACCACTGCCTTCACCACCGTCACCACCACCACAACCATCACCACCACCACTATCACCACTACCACCACTACCTTCACCACCGTCACCACCACAACCATCACCACCACCACTATCACCACTATCACCACTACCTTCACCACTGTCACCACCACCACTACCACCACTACCTTCACCACCGTCACCACCACAACCATCACCACCACCACTATCACCACTACCACCACTACCTTCACCACCGTCACCACCACTATCACCACTACCACCACTACCTTCACCACTGTCACCACCACAACCATCACCACCACCACTATCACCACTACCATCACTACCTTCACCACTGTCACCACCATCACCACCACCACCACCTTCAACATAACCACCATCAGCATCATCATATAGAAGGCAGGAAAAACAGATCAACAGTAAAAATCAATACTTGTCTTGATCCCTCTGTAGAAGACTTTGGGATGTCACTGTAATGTGGAAATATGAGAGGGATCCAGTGTGGCCTTACCGGTAGCTCTTAGAAGTAGTAGTTACACGATGGAGTTGGAAATGTACACCACCACCATCCCCACCATCCCCACCACCACCACTACCTTCACCACCGTCACCACCACAACCATCACCACCACCATCCCCACCATCCCCACCACCACCAACCACTACCTTCACCACCGTCACCACCACAACCATCACCACCACCACTATCACCACTACCACCACTACCTTCACCACCGTCACCACCACCACTACCACCACTACCTTAACCACCGTCACCACCGTCACCACCACAACCATCACCACCACTATCACCACTACCACCACTACCTTCACCACCGTCACCACCACCACAACCACCACCACCACCACTATCACCACTACCACCACTACCTTAACCACCGTCACCACCATCACCACCACTACCACCACTACCACCACTACCTTCACCACCGTCACCACCACCACAACCATCACCACCACCACTATCACCACTACCACCACTACCTTCACCACCGTCACCACCACCACTACCACCACTACCTTCACCACCGTCACCACCACAACCATCTCCACCACCACTATCACCACTATCACCACTACCTTCACCACTGTCACCACCACCACTACCACCACTACCTTCACCACCGTCACCACCACAACCATCACCACCACCACTATCACCACTACCACCACTACCTTCACCACCGTCACCACCACTATCACCACTACCACCACTACCTTCACCACTGTCACCACCACAACCATCACCACCACCACTATCACCACTACCATCACTACCTTCACCACTGTCACCACCATCACCACCACCACCACCTTCAACATAACCACCATCAGCATCATCATATAGAAGGCAGGAAAAACAGATCAACAGTAAAAATCAATACTTGTCTTGATCCCTCTGTAGAAGACTTTGGGATGTCACTGTAATGTGGAAATATGAGAGGGATCCAGTGTGGCCTTACCGGTAGCTCTTAGAAGTAGTAGTTACGGTGTTGAAAATGTCATGTTCTTCACTGAAGTGTGAATCATTTGTCTCAAAGAATGACAATTCAAGCAAGAGAGTTTTCTCTATAGAGATTTGAGTTAAACAGTACAGTAGAGGAGGGGTCCCTATTATCCCCTGGGTGTGAGGCTGCCTGCTGGTCTCCTGGTCCTGGACCACATCCTGGTCTGTGGCAGTGGATGTGGCTGGGACAGGGAGCATTGACAGGCTGGGCTTAAGGACCAGTGTGCTTCTGGATGGCTTTCTTTCTGAGGTTCAGTACACCACCACCTTAAACACCATCACCACCATCACCACCACCTTCAACTTCACCATCACCAACACCTTCAACATCAACTCCATTACCGCCTTCACCATTACCACCACCATCACTACTACCATCATCACCATCGTCACCACCACCGTCACCTTCGCCATCACCACCACCACCGTCACCGTCGCCATCACCACCACCACCATCATCATCATCCTCCTCCATCCCCCAAGGCCCCACTGACCTGCCATCCTCCTTTTCATTCCACTCTCCGCATAGCCATTTCCTGTCCTGTCAATCTCAGATGGATCACGTAATGGTCCTTTTCCCTCTCTCTTTCCCTGTATCTCTCCCTCTCTTACTCTCCCTCTCTCTTTCTCTTCCTCTCTTTCTCTCCCTCTCTTTCTCTCCCTCTCTTTCTTTCTCTCCCTCTCTTTCTCTTCCTCTCTTTCTCCCTCTCTCTTTCTCTTCCTCTCTTTCTCCCTCTCTTTCTCTTCCTCTCTTTCTCCTTCTCTGTATTTTTCTGTCTCAGGGCACCTGGTTTCCCCTGGTCATCAAACGACGCGGCTACGAGCCCAGCCTAGCAGCCGGGGAACGGGTGTGGAGTCCAACCTCAGCGTGGTTAACAGGGTCCTGGGTTTGTTTGCAGGCATGTGTCTGGAGGACGAAGAAATAGTGCTCACACTAATAATCTAATTACAGTACACACACACACACACACACACACACACACACACACACACACACACACACACACACACACACACACACACACACACACGCGCACACAGACACACACACACACACCTTAGCTCTTAGAAATAGTAGCTACATGATGGAGTTGGAAATGCCATGTTCTTCACTGAAGTGTGGATCATTTGTCTCAAAGAGTGACAATTCAAGTAAGAGAGGTTTCTCTATAGAGATATGGGTTAAACAGTACAGTAGAGGAATAATGTAGAAGTAGAAGCACACACACACACACACACACACACACTACCCGAGACAATGAGGCAGTTTATATGGGGAGTTTGTTTCACAGCCGTGGCCTCCTGGGACAGAGGGGTCTGTCAAAAACACTTAAGAGACAGAGCAGGAAAAGTAAGCACTTTTATTACAGCTCATCACTCATGTAATTTCTGGCAGCATTTGTGATTACAGATCTAGTGATTGACTAACTGGACATTCAGCTAGTGAGTTATGAACAGGGCCTATCATCCTAGTCCGGCAGATTCTCCTCGTCGGCTGTAACTCATCCTCTCTCAGGGTCCTATACCAGAGAGGACGCCCCAGCCGGAAGAGTTAAATAATAACTTCACCTTTATTGTAAATCTGTCAAAAATTAAACCTTTGCAGACGCCATTCCATTCAACCTGGGGGAGGAAGGGTGGGTGGGGTGGATCAATAGGACTGTTGATGGGGTTATTGATAGACTGCAGATGAGGTGGGGAGAGGGGACAGGGTGGAACTGCTTTGGGGTGGGGCAAGGAGCACAGTGTTGGTTGTTTAATCGACAAGCCTCACCTTGAATCGATTGGCAGGGTACGCATGGAGCATTAGACACACATTCACAAAGACAGAGAGACAGGTCGGCACGCAAACACACCCACAAACACAGTCTATACTGTCTATACAGTAGATGCTACTTTGAAGGGGACCTCTCACCATGAAAAAGGAGAAGGAAAATGTAACAAAACATTATCAAATTTCCTGAGGAAAAAAAAAAAAAAAAACTGTTTTGTGTAATGATCCTGTTCCTCACTAAGCAAGGACATGTTATATTGTGTTATCGCTGCAGCAAATGGTCATTGCATCTTCTTTCCTGGAGCTATCAGAGTAGTAGACGGACCTTCTGTGGATGTGGTTCTCTCTGGAGAGACCAGAGGAGGATGAGGAGGGGGGCAGGGAGTTCTGGGCTGAGGGTAGGCATGCATGGAAGAGATGACCCCTATCCCCTGGGTGTGAGGCTGCCTGCTGGTCTCCTGGTCCTGGACCACATCCTGGTCTGTGGCAGTGGATGTGGCTGGGACAGGGAGCATTGCCAGGCTGGGCTTAAGGACTAGTGTGCTTCTGGATGGTTCTCCTTCTGGGGTTCAGTACATCACCACCTCCACCATCACCATCACCACTACCACCACTATCTTCACCACCGTCACACCAACACCACCATCCTCACCACCATCACACCAACACCCCCATTATCACCACCATCACCATCACCATCACCTCCACCATCACCACTACCACCACTGTCTTCACCACCGTCACACCAACACCACCATCCTCACCACCATCACACCAACACCCCCATTATCACCACCATCACCATCACCTCCACCGCCACCATCACCACTACCACCACTGTCTTCACCACCGTCACACCAACACCACCATCCTCACCACCATCACACCAACACCCCCATTATCACCACCATCACCATCACCTCCACCTCCACCATCACCACTACCACCACTGTCTTCACCACCGTCACACCAACACCACCATCCTCACCACCATCACACCAACACCCCCATTATCACCACCATCACCATCACCTCCACCGCCACCATCACCACTACCACCACTGTCTTCACCACCGTCACACCAACACCACCATCCTAACCACCACCACCACCACTACCTTTTCCATCACCACCACCTTCAACATCACTACCACCATCACCACCATCACCACCACCACCACATTCAACTTCACCTTCACCCCCACCTTCAACATCAATACTATTACCACCTTCACCTTCACCCCCACCTTCAACATCAATACTATTACCAACTTCACCATCACCACCACCACCATCACCAACATCATCACCTTCACCATCATCACCAACACCACTACCACCACTATCTTCACCACCGTCACACCAACACCACCATCCTCACCACCACCACCACCACTACCTTTTCCATCACCACCACCTTCAACATCACTACCACCATCACCACCATCACCACCACCACCACATTCAACTTCACCTTCACCCCCACCTTCAACATCAATACTATTACCAACTTCACCATCACCACCACCCCCATCACCAACATCATCACCTTCACCATCACCACCACCATCACTACTACCATCATCACCACCACCACCGTCACCAACACCACTACCCCCACTATCTTCACCACCGTCACACCAACACCACCATCCTCACCACCACCACCACCACTACCTTTTCCATCACCACCACCTTCAACATCACTACCACCATCACCACCATCACCACCACCACCACATTCAACTTCACCTTCACCCCCACCTTCAACATCAATACTATTACCAACTTCACCATCACCACCACCACCATCACCAACACCATCACCTTCACCATCACCACCACCATCATCGCCACTGTCATCACCATCGTCATCACCACCATTACCACTACCGTCACCAACACCGTCATCATCACTACTATCACCACCACCAACATTTTTAGTTGAAATTTGACGATTGAGAAACATGGATGAACGTCTAGTTCTGACAGGAGACTGTGAGATCTGGAAGCTCTGCCACCCCTCCTCCATCCCCCCCAAGGCCCCACCGACCTGCGATCTTCCTTTTCATTCCACTCTCTGCATGGCCATTTCCTGTCCCGTCCATCTCAGACGGGGCCCACGTCATGGCAACCGCTGGATCAAGTAACGGTCCGTCTCCCTCTCTCTTCCCCTGTATCTCTCCCTCTCTATCTCTCCCTCTCTTTCTCTCCCTCTCTATCTCTCCCTCTCTTTCTCTCCCTCTCTATCTCTCCATCTCTATCTCTCCCTCTCTTTCTCTCCCTCTCTATCTCTCCCTCTCTATCTCTCCCTCTCTTTCTCTCCCTCTCTTTCTCTCCCTCTTTATCTCTCCCTCTCTTTCTCTCCCTCTCTATCTCTCCCTCTCTATCTCTCCCTCTCTTTCTCTCCCTCTCTTTCTCTCCCTCTCTTTCTCTCCCTCTATTTCTCTCCCTCTCTATCTCTCCCTCTCGTTCTCTCCCTCTCTTTCTCTCCCTCTCTTTCTCTTCCTCTCTTTCTCTCCCTCTCTTTCTCTCCCTCTCTTTCTCTCCCTCTCTTTCTCTCCCTTTCTTTCTCTCCCTCTCTTTCGCTCCCTCTCTTTCTCTTCCTCTCTTTCTCCATCTCTGTATTTTTCTGTCTCAGGGCACCTGGTTTCCCCTGGTCATCAAACGAGGCGGCTACGAGCCCAGCCTAGCAGCCGGGGAACGGGTGTGGAGTCCAACCTCAGCGTGGTTAACAGGGACCTGGGGGTGGAAGAAATAATATTAAAACACTTATGCCTTGCCATAAGGTTACCTTCGTGAGCACTGTGGTATAATTCTAATTGCCTTTATTAAGGGGATTAAATGTAATACCCACTCATTGCACAGCCACAGTGTCAATGGAGTTGTGACTCAACAAATGTCACCTTGCATTTTTGTAATTTTTTTTGTAAAAAATCTTATCCAGAGCGACTTACAGTAGTGACTGCATACATTTTAATACTTTCTTTTGTACTGGTCCCCCGTGAGAATCAAACCCACAACCCTGGTGCTTAGCCATGCTCTACCAACTGAGCTACACAGGAACCTAATGATCCAGGAGCCAGTCAAGCCATGGGGAAAGGATAGCTATAGTCTGGCTGTCGTTGTTGTGATGCTGGGTGTTCTGTCTAGGTTTATCACAGAGGTTTTCCCAGTCTAAAGCCTCAGACAGATCAATAGAGCTCACCTGAACCTATTATCAGATGCTATGCAGTGAAGTAGGGGTAGGAGAAAAACATCTGACCCTGTTTAAAAATGTGCTACAAATTAAGTAGGATTTGGAGTGTAAGTAATTAAGCAGATATCTTTCTCGATAGATCGCTCGCTCGCATGCACACACACACACACACACACACACACACACACACACACACACACATACACACACACACAGTGGAAACAGACTTCTTAATGGAACAAGCTCTCACGGTCTCACTTCAGAACTAGACATTCATCCATGTTTCTCAAACGTCAAATATTGAAGTTGTTCCAAATGTAACATTTCAAAGTGTTTAAGGTTAAGTTTCAGCCTTAACTCCAACTTTTTAAGGTTAGGCTTAAGTTTAGGCATTATCACCAAAATGGTTAAGGTTTGAGATAGGTATTAACTCTGAATGGTTAAGGTAAGGGTTAAGGTTTAGGATAGGTATTAACTCTGAATGGTTAAGGTAAGGGTTAAGGTTTGAGATAGGTATTAACTCTGAATGGTTAAGGTAAGGGTTAAGGTTTGGGATGGGTATTAACTCTGAATGGTTAAGGTAAGGGTTAAGGTTTGAGATAGGTATTAACTCTGAATGGTTAGGGTAAGGGTTAAAGTTTGGGATAGCCTTAAAACAAAAATTGCGAAAAATAACTTTCTATTGCTGTATTCGAACATGCAACCTTCTGCACTAGTGGCAGATGCTGTGTGTGTGTGTGTGTGTGAGTCTGTCTGCACCAGAAGAAGATGCTCATGCCCATCCAAAATCCCCATCCCCAACACCCTAGCAAATTTAAAACCTACTTGAAGGTAACAGTGCTCACTGTTGCCCCTAGTGGCCGGTTTCCACGTCATCTCCCAACGTCCTCAGACACAGATGGACGTCTAATCCTGACTTGTATCACGGGTGAACTGGCTGCTTAATGAAAGTAGAGCAGAAATATACATTCTGGTCCTGTGTGTTTCGCTTCGTGCTTCTCTAGTTTCTCTAGTATGCATTCATTTTCTTTGTCTATCTTATTTGTCTCAATTAGTTACAGTAAATCAGTTTTTTTAAATTAATGGTTACAGTAAACTCAGCATGTGACTGGAAAATCATCTGAAAATGTATTGGTGTGTGACTAATTTTGCGTGTGTTTGCATGAGAGTGCACCATAAAACGTTTGTGTCATTGTGTGTGTGTATGTGTGTATATGTACAGTATGTCTGTGTGTGATAGAGAGAGCGAAATAGAGAGAAAGAGAGAGAGAGAGTAAAGCCAGTGACATGTCAGAGAGGGGAGCCTCTGGAGTGGTGAGAGGATTAGACAAAACCCTAGAAATGACAGTAAACACCTGGATGACAGGGCGATGGGGAGGGGTGGGTGGTGGGGTGATGTGCTGAATAAAGTGAGGATCCCAAAATGACTATATAAAATATGAGTGGAATGACTATATAAAATAGGGAGTGGAATGTCTATATAAAATATCAGTGGAATGTCTATATAAAATATGCGTGGAATGACTATATAAAATATGAGTGGAATGACTATATAAAATAGGGAGTGGAATGTCTATGTAAAATATGAGTGGAATGACTATATAAGATATGAGTGGAATGTCTATATAAAATATGAGTGGAATGACTATATAAGATATGAGTGGAATGTCTATATAAAATATGAGTGGAATGACTATATAAAATATGAGTGGAATGACTATATAAAATATGAGTGGAATGACTATATAAAATAGGGAGTGGAATGTCTATATAAAATATGAGTGGAATGACTATATAAAATATGAGTGGAATGACTATATAAAATATGAGTGGAATGACTATATAAAATATGAGTGGAATGACTATATAAAATATGAGTGGAATGACTATATAAGATATGAGTGGAATGTCTATATAAAATATGAGTGGAATGACTATATAAAATATGAGTGGAATGACTATGTAAAATATGAGTGGAATGACTATATAAAATAGGGAGTGGAATGTCTATATAAAATATGAGTGGAATGACTATATAAAATATGAGGGGAATGACTATATAAAATATGAGTGGAATGACTATATAAAATATGAGTGGAATGACTATATAAAATATGAGTGGAATGACTATATAAAATATGAGTGGAATGACTATATAAGATATGAGTGGAATGACTATATAAAATATGAGTGGAATGACTATATAAAATATGAGTGGAATGACTATATAAAATAGCGAGTGGAATGACTATATAAAATATGAGTGGAATGACTATATAAGATATGAGTGGAATGTCTATATAAAATATGAGTGGAATGACTATATAAAATATGAGTGGAATGTCTATATAAAATATGAGTGGAATGACTATATAAAATAGGGAGTGGAATGACTATATAACATATGAGTGGAATGACTATATAAAATATGAGTGGATTGTCTATATAAAAGATGAGTGGAATGACTATATGAGATATGAGTGGAATGACTATATAAAATGTGAGTGGAATGACTATATAAAATATGAGTGGAATGACTATATAAAAATGATTGGAATGACTATATAAAATAGGGAGTGGAATGTCTATATAAAATATGAGTGGAATGACTATATAAGATATGAGTGGAATGACTATATAAAATATGAGTGGAATGTCTATATAAAATATCAGTGGAATGACTATATAAAATATGAGTGGAATGACTATATGAGATATGAGTGGAATGTCTATATAAAATAGGGAGTGGAATGACTATATAAAATATGAGTGGAATGACTATATAAAATATGAGTGGAATGACTATATAAAATATGAGTGGAATGACTATATAAAATATGAGTGGAATGACTATATAAAATATGAGTGGAATGACTATATAAAATAGGGAGTGGAATGTCTATATAAAATATGAGTGGAATGTCTATATAAAATAGGGAGTGGAATGACTATATAAAATATGAGTGGAATGTCTCTATAAAATATGAGTGGAATGACTATATAAAATATGAGTGGAATGACTATATAAAATATGAGTGGAATGACTATATAAGATATGAGTGGAATGTCTATATAAAATATGCGTGGAATGACTATATAAAATATGAGTGGAATGACTATATAAAATAGGGAGTGGAATGACTATATAAAATATGAGTGGAATGACTATATAAAATATGAGTGGAATGACTATATAAAATATGAGTGGAATGACTATATAAGATATGAGTGGAATGTCTATATAAAATATGAGTGGAATGACTATATAAAATATGAGTGGAATGACTATGTAAAATATGAGTGGAATGACTATATAAAATAGGGAGTGGAATGTCTATATAAAATATGAGTGGAATGACTATATAAAATATGAGGGGAATGACTATATAAAATATGAGTGGAATGACTATATAAAATATGAGTGGAATGACTATATAAAATATGAGTGGAATGACTATATAAAATATGAGTGGAATGACGATATAAGATATGAGTGGAATGACTATATAAAATATGAGTGGAATGACTATATAAAATATGAGTGGAATGACTATATAAAATAGGGAGTGGAATGACTATATAAAATATGAGTGGAATGACTATATAAGATATGAGTGGAATGTCTATATAAAATATGAGTGGATTGACTATATAAAATATGAGTGGAATGTCTATATAAAATATGAGTGGAATGACTATATAAAATAGGGAGTGGAATGACTATATAAAATATGAGTGGAATGACTATATAAAATATGAGTGGAATGTCTATATAAAATATGAGTGGAATGACTATATAAAATATGAGTGGAATGACTATATAAAATATGAGTGAAATGTCTATATAAAATATGAGTGGAATGTCTATATAAAATATGAGTGGAATGACTATATAAAATATGAGTGGAATGACTATATAAAATATGAGTGGAATGACTATATAAAATATGAGTGGAATGTCTATATAAAATATGAGTGGAATGACTATATAAAATATGAGTGGAATGACTCTATATAATATGAGTGGAATGTCTATATAAAATATGAGTAGGAATGACTATATGAGATATGAGTGGAATGACTATATAAAATGTGAGTGGAATGACTATATAAAATATGAGTGGAATGACTATATAAAATATGAGTGGAATGACTATATAAAATATGAGTGGAATGAGTATATAAAATATGAGTGGAATGTCTATATAAAATATGAGTGGAATGACTATATAAAATATGAGTGGAATGACTATATAAAATATGAGTGGAATGACTATATAAAATATGAGTGGAATGACTATATAAAATATGAGTGGAATGACTATATAAAATATGAGTGGAATGACTATATAAAATATGAGTGGAATGACTATATAAAATAGGGAGTGGAATGTCTATATAAAATATGAGTGGAATGTCTATATAAAATAGGGAGTGGAATGACTATATAAAATATGAGTGGAATGTCTCTATAAAATATGAGTGGAATGACTATATAAAATATGAGTGGAATGACTATATAAAATATGAGTGGAATGACTATATAAGATATGAGTGGAATGACTATATAAAATATGAGTGGAATGACTATATAAAATATGAGTGGAATGACTATATAAAATATGAGTGGAATGACTATATGAGATATGAGTGGAATGTCTATATAAAATAGGGAGTGGAATGACTATATAAAATATGAGTGGAATGACTATATAAAATATGAGTGGAATGACTATATAAAATATGAGTGGAATGACAATATAAAATATGAGTGGAATGACTATATAAAATATGAGTGGAATGACTATATAAAATAGGGAGTGGAATGTCTATATAAAATATGAGTGGAATGTCTATATAAAATAGGGAGTGGAATGACTATATAAAATATGAGTGGAATGTCTCTATAAAATATGAGTGGAATGACTATATAAAATATGAGTGGAATGACTATATAAAATATGAGTGGAATGACTATATAAGATATGAGTGGAATGTCTATATAAAATATGCGTGGAATGACTATATAAAATATGAGTGGAATGACTATATAAAATAGGGAGTGGAATGACTATATAAAATATGAGTGGAATGACTATATAAAATATGAGTGGAATGACTATATAAAATATGAGTGGAATGACTATATAAGATATGAGTGGAATGTCTATATAAAATATGAGTGGAATGACTATATAAAATATGAGTGGAATGACTATATAAAATATGAGTGAAATGTCTATATAAAATATGAGTGGAATGTCTATATAAAATATGAGTGGAATGACTATATAAAATATGAGTGGAATGACTATATAAAATATGAGTGGAATGACTATATAAAATATGAGTGGAATGTCTATATAAAATATGAGTGGAATGACTATATAAAATATGAGTGGAATGACTCTATATAATATGAGTGGAATGTCTATATAAAATATGAGTAGGAATGACTATATGAGATATGAGTGGAATGACTATATAAAATGTGAGTGGAATGACTATATAAAATATGAGTGGAATGACTATATAAAATATGAGTGGAATGACTATATAAAATATGAGTGGAATGAGTATATAAAATATGAGTGGAATGTCTATATAAAATATGAGTGGAATGACTATATAAAATATGAGTGGAATGACTATATAAAATATGAGTGGAATGACTATATAAAATATGAGTGGAATGACTATATAAAATATGAGTGGAATGACTATATAAAATATGAGTGGAATGACTATATAAAATATGAGTGGAATGACTATATAAAATAGGGAGTGGAATGTCTATATAAAATATGAGTGGAATGTCTATATAAAATAGGGAGTGGAATGACTATATAAAATATGAGTGGAATGTCTCTATAAAATATGAGTGGAATGACTATA